>NW_027198902.1:0-38101 GCF_038502225.1 Cherax quadricarinatus
AGTAATCACTAGACTCACAGCTCCCAGCACTACTGTAAGTACATGCCTGCCTTGTATTCTAGTGGATTTATTGGTTGAAAGCTTCACTTTTGACCAATAATAAACTTAGTCCTTTCAGTCTTGCTCTAGGTTGACTGTTGTAATGATCACCACGTCTTTTAGGTATTGTACTTATCATGGAGAGTGATTTCTTAAGCAGTGGGTAACCTGTCTATCTTTCCAGCTAGAATGACGGAGAGGGTCACCTGCCAATCAACGAGTAGAATTGAAGGAGACGGACTAACGTTCGGAGATATCCCAAATTTTGATCCACTTACCTGTTTGTGTATGCCAGTAGCAGGATATAACCCCTCATCACTGCAGTTGAGAAAACCTGCTTTCCTGTCATCTGGAAGGATTATTGAAAGCTAGAAAATCTGTGAAGAACGAGCCGGTGGGTTGTCATCAACACCTGCGACCCTCCCCATCATAAGCAACGGCTACGATTTCAAGAACACGCAGTGTCACCAACACCAGACACCCAAGTTTTATTTATATTTATTAGCGTTGAATTCAGTTATCATTTATATTTTTCATTTTTCATTTTCTTTAATGTAGGATTAATATTTCATATTTAAGTGTTTTATATTTTATATTTTCTAAATAATAAAGTGTTTATATTTGTCAGTTTTTATTCTTTTTCTATACATTAATTTTCCTGAGGTGGAGCCAGCCTTGGTAATACTGTCTGAAGTTGTTACAGGGCTGAGTAAGCCTTCACATATATATTTTAGGAAAAAGAGGATAAATAAGTATACAAGATATGATGTAGGGAGTAATGGCAGTAGTTTGCTGGATTATGTATTCGTAGATAGAAGACTGTTGAGTAGACTTAAACATGTATATGTTTATAGAGTGGCAACAAATATATCAGATCACCTTTTAGTTGAAGCTACATTGAGAGTAAAAGGTAGATGGGATACAAGGAAAATAGAAGCATCAGGTAAGAGAGAGGTGAAGGTTTATAAACTAAAAGAGGAGGCAGTAGGAGTAAGATGTAAACAACTATTAGAGGACAGATGGGCTAGTGAGAGTATAGGCAATGGGGTCGAAGATGTATCGGGTAGGTTTAAAAATGTAGTGTTAGAGTGTTCAGCAGAAGTTTGTGGTTACAGAAAAGTTGGTGCAGGAGAGAAGAGGAGCAATTGTTGGAATGATGATTGTGAGGGAAAAGTTCAATAGATAGGAGTAGTGAGGGAGTATATAGTAACAATAGTTTCATTGACGGCTACTTGTTAAGGTAGGGTAAGTCCACCTCCCACTATTCCCCCCCCCCTTTTTCCCCCTCCACGAAACTGATAGTTTGATTGCCAGCTGCTTGATAAGGTAGGGTCAGTCTAGCTCCCGCTATCCCTTCCCCTCCCTCTTCCCCCCTCTGAAAGGTGACGTGTGGGGCTCCGGCCAAACAGTAATCACTCGACTCACAAGCTCCCAGCACTACTGTAAGTACACGCCTGATCATATTTTAGTGGACTTATTGGTTGAAAGCTTCACTTTTGACCAATAATTAACTTAGTCCTTTCAGTCTTTATCTGTTAAATGTTTTAATAATCACCACATCTTTTAGGTATTGTACTTATCGTGGAGAGTGATTTCTTAAGCAGTGGGTAATCTGTCTCTCTTTACAGCTTGGAATGACAGAGTGGGTCACCTGCCAACCAAGGAGAAGAATAGAAGGAGACGGACTAACGTCCTGAGACGTCACATGTTTAATCTACTTAGCTGTTATGCACGCCAACGCAGGACCTAACCCCTCATCATAGCAGTGGTAATGAACCTGTTTTCCTGTCATCTGAAGTAATTATTCACGGCTATACTCTGTGAAGAACGAGCTTGTGGTTGTCACCAACACCTGCGACCCCCTCCACATCAGCAAAGGCTACGATTTCAACACCATGCAGTGTCACCAACAACAGACGCCCCAGTGTCATTATATATCTTAGCGTTGAGTTCAAATGTCATTTTTTTCATTTCATTTTTCATTTTTCTTTCATTTAGGATACCCATTCATGTTTTATTGTTTTACATTTTCCGTTTTTAAATAATAAAGTGTTTATCATTGTCTGTTATTATTTCTTTTTTCTATTCATTAATTTTCCTGAGGAGGAGCCAGCCTTGGCAATACTGACTGAAGTTGTTACAGTGCTGAGTAAGCCTTCACAAGTGGCGACCTTGCCAGGATCAACTCTACTGAATCAAGATTCAATTCCATCTCGAATCTACCATTGGAACTTCAACACCGCATACCACAGATGGTTATCACCAGCCATGAGTAATCATTCTCTATGGTAGGACTACGGTACAGGTATTTAAAAGATTTGGTGATTGTTATAGTCTCAATTTATTGTAAGTCAAGTCTGGCAGGATATAATATTTAATTCTGCCACCTTTTCGAGCTTGAAACACTTTGGAGGATTAGACTCTAGGGACCCAAGATTTTTCAGTGACTATTTGTTTCATTGAGCTCTTTATTTTATCAAGGGAACTGTCGTAGGACACTCTTGATTTGTTAGTGAGAAGATTGGATGGTCAAGTGACCCCATTCTACTTACTGTATGCTTGGAGCCGGCATAGAACCCTTCATTTTCATTAATACATATTGTTTAATTGAAGCAGGGATCGAGCCCTCTGGTTTATTTACAGATTGAGCAGAGCAGGAATTGAACCCTCCATTTTCTTTGATACCCATTTCATTTTTCCCCTCATAGTTTAAGTTATTCTTGCAAGTATGGAGGAATACCAGTTTTTGATGAACGCTGGAAGTAAGTTAGGAATAACAGGGAAAAATTTAGAATCTTTCATTAGTGCTAAGATCCAGGAAAGACTTGAAAGAGAGAGAATTGAGAGAGAAGAAAGACAGTTAGAAAGGGAAAGAGAAGAAGAAAAGGAGAGAGAGAGAATCGAAAGAGAAGAGAAAAAGGAGAAAGAGAACCTTGAAAGACAGGAGAAAAATGAGAGAGAGAGAATTGAGAGAGAAATCCAAGAAAAACAGTTAGAAAGAGAAAGAGAAGACAAAAAGGAGCGTGATACGCTTGATCATGAAGAAAGAGCTAGAGTACGTGAGGAACAAGTTAAATTAAGAGAACTTGAGGAAAGAGCAAAGGATAGAGAAGTTGAGGAAAACGCTAGAGAACGTGAGGAAAAAGCTAGAGAAAGTGAGGAAAAAGCTAGAGAATGTGAGGAAAAAGCTAGAGAACATGAGTTAATAGAGAGAGAAAAGGATCGCGAGCTCGAAAAATCTCGCCTGAATTAGAGAATAAAAAGTTAAATTTGACACAGCAACAATTAGAGGAAGGAGTACTTGAACATCATGCAGCTAGTGCACATATTCCAATACCTAATTTACCTCCCTTCACAGAGGGTGATGACATTACTTCATACATTATCAGGTTTGAAAATACAGCTACCCTCTGTGAATGGCCTGCTGACACCTGGGCTACCAGGTTAGGAATGTTATTTTCTGGTACAGCCTTGAATATCTATGCAACTTTGTTGCAGGATATCATATGTAATTATAACCTGCTGAAGAAGGCAATCCTTAAAGCATATCAAAAAACCACAAATTCTTACAGGAAAGATTTCAGGTATGCCACCTTACAGCATGGCCAAAACTTTCAGCAGTTACAAGTAACACTCTTTCGTTTGTTCGACTTTTGGATAGAGAGTTCAGGAATTGATCACAGTTATGAATCTCTTAGAGACTTCATGGTTGCTGACCAGTTCCTGACAGCTCTTCCCCATCAGACACGAACATTCATTAGAGAACGTAACCTGATTAAAGCTGAGGAAGTTGCTGAGGCCGCTGACTTGTATGCTGAGGCTCATAATTCCTATAAAGACCTAAAGGGATCGAACCCTAAGGGCAAGGGTTCACCAGATCTTAAGAAATCAAAGCGTCTAGTGGAAAGTAAAATGACTTCTTTTATTCCTATTTGTCATTTGTGTGGTGTTAAGGGACAAAAACGTCCAGATTGTCCTTTTAAGAAGGTCCAAAAAGTTGGAAGATGTTTTAAAGACTGTAATGACCAAGCACCCTTCTGTTCAGGAACAGTTAATGGACTTAATGTATCTACCATTTTACGAGACACTGGATGCACATGTATAGTCATTTCTGATAAGCTGTTCCCTAACCTTAAAGAAACCCATTCCTCTGCTATACTTTCAGACTACTTGGGCCATACTGACACTTTTCCTACCATCCATTGTTACATTAGGTCTAAATGGTTCACAGGTTGGTCTGAAGCCGTACTAGCTCCCATTATTTCTTGCTCCGTGCTAATAGGTAATGTAAAAAGTGTCATTCTTCCTTCTGAGGTTGACCTTTCATCACCAAAGGTGGACATAAGCTTTTCAGATCCTCTTCCTGTAGAGTCAGAGAAGCCCCTCGAAAGTTCAGATGAGACAATGTCTCGCGAGATTCATGTGGGATTAAAAACTAGTGATGCTACTCTCGAAAGCGAGGTAGTAGGATCACCGGTTCACTTGTTAGATGAAGATAAGATAAGATAAGATAAGATAAGATTTCGTTCGGATTTTTAACCCCGGAGGGTTAGCCACCCAGGATAACCCAAGAAAGTCAGTGCGTCATCGAGGACTGTCTAACTTATTTCCATTGGGGTCCTTAATCTTGTCCCCCAGGATGCGACCCACACCAGTCGACTAACACCCAGGTACCTATTTGCTGCTAGGTGAACAGGACAACAGGTGTAAGGAAACATGTCGAAATGTTTCCACCCGCCGGGAATCGAACCCGGGCCCTCCGTGTGTGAAGCGGGAGCTTTAGCCACCAGGCCACCGGGCCACCAAAGTGAAGTGAAGATATCGCCTCTGATACTATAAATGTCTTGACTAGGGCTCAGACCAAAGCCCAGGCTTCTCCTACTGTCCATCCTTTAATTTTCCCTGACTTTAAGCCTTTAGATATATGAAAGAACTCATTTGTCAATTTACAACGTAATTTCCCTTCTCTTCAGAATTGCAATAATGCCGCTAAACAAAATCAAGTTATTCAAAGGAAAAACTTTTCATATAAATTTGAATATATAAAGGATATCTTGTATAAGTCAGTATTCAAATTAAATTCAGACGAGATGGACTATTCCATCTTAGTTGTTCCAAGTCAATGCAGAGAGACTGTTCTTAAAATGGCTCATGACTTACAAGTGGCCGGACATTTCTCGCACCGGAAAACCTTAAATAAAATTAGGGAAACATATTTTTGGCCCAAAATGTCCTCAGATGTCACTACCTATTGTAGATCGTGTAAAGTTTGCCAACTGTCATCCTCTCTAGGTACCCGGAGAGTACCTATGGTCAAAATGCGTATCATTATGGTACCCTTTGAAAGAGTCGCTATTGACATCGTTGGTCCTTTATCTCCACTTTCATCTGGGGGACATAGATATATATTAACATTAGTTTATTATGCTTCGAGTTTCTCTGAAGCCGTACCCTTAAAGACCATAACTACTACAGAGGTGGCTGAAGCCCTTTTGTCCATCTTCTCCAGAGTTGGCATCCCTAGAGAGATTTTGTCTGACCGTGGGACACAATTCACATCTGACTTAATGCAACATCTCTACCGACTTCTAGGAGTGAAGTCTCTCTTCACAACACCCTATCATCCCAGCTGTAATGGGAGGATTGAGCGCCAGCATTCGGTTCTCAGGTCCATTTTAAGGAAACTTTGCTCCCTTAAACCTAAGGAGTGGCATCGTTACCTACCCTGTGCTTTGTTTGCCATGAGGGAAGTTCCCAGTGACTCTTTGGGGTTTTCACCTTTTGAACTCCTCTATGGTAGACAGGCCAGAGGCCCATTGTCCATCCTTCATGACTTATTTACTAATGAGGAGGTGAGTGCTGAGGTTCAGTCTTCTTACCAGTTTCTCCTTGACCTTAGATCCAAACTTGAGGAGACCTCTGACATAGTTTCGAAAAACTTAAGCTTGTCAATGGACTAGTACAAAACCTATTTTGATTACAAAAGTCAGAGGAGAAGTTTTAAAATAGGGGATCAAGTTCTGGTACTTTTTGCCTATCAAGTCAAATAAATTATTAGTAGCATGGAAAGGTCCATATAAAGTATTAAAAATTTGTGGGAAAGTTAAGTACCTCATAGAAGTCAAGGGGAAACCTAAGCTTTATCCTATCAACATCCTTAAGAAATATTACCGAAGAAATTCGGTTAACTGCCTTAATAACTTTGAATTAGTTTTTCCACACGAACTTGATAAGACAACTGTAGAATGTAAGGTGTGCGTAATTGACACCTCTAACTTAGACTATGATGAAGAACTACATGACTTGGTGACTCTGGCACAATCAACATTAAAATTAATGAATCTTTGGATGACCATAAGAGACATGAACTACTTCGATGTGTGAGTAACTTTTAAGACGTCTTTACTGATAGTCCAGGTGTTACCTCCACGGTAGTCCATAAGATTGACTTATTGACGGACAATCCGGTCAAAGGGAAATTATGTCCAGTTCCAGTTCACCTTAGGGATGCATTTGACTGAGAGGTAGACAAATTATTAAAACTAAAGATCATTGAACCTTCAGTATCTGCATATTGCTCACCAGTAGTCATGGTTAAGAAGGAGGATAATTCATATAGACTTGCTATTGACTACAGAGGCCTTAATGCTATAACTCGGTGGGATGGTGAGCCTATGCCCTCAACAGATAGCGATCTACATAAATTTGATGACGCTTCCTTCTTTCAGAGATTGATATTGCGCAGGCATATCATCAAGTAATGTTAGATCCTTCTTCTAAGCAGTACACCACTTTTCCTACACACCAAGGACTGATGCAGTATAGAACTATGCCCTTCGGTTTGGTAACTGCCTGTGCTACCTACGTGAGACTGATGAGAAAGGTCTTGGGTAATATGCCAAATGTTTCAGTTTATTTTGATAACATTTACGTAATGACATCCACGTGGGGCGAACATATCCAAACATTAACATCAGTTTTGCGTAGGTTACGCTCACATGGCCTCACTGCCAAGCCGAAGAAATGCTTCCTTGGGTATAACAAGATTAGATATCTTGGACTGATACTTTCTAATAACTCTCTGCAGCCTCTCCCCAGTAAGATCAAAGCTTTATTAGAATTTAAATTCCCCAAAACCAAGAAGCTCATACGTAGCTTTCTTGGTTCTGTAAATTTTTATGCACGGTTTATCCCGAACCTTACTGATCTTACAGGCATCTTATCTGACTTCCTTAAAAAGTGTCTGAAGGAACCTCTTGAACTTTCTGACGTAACTCAGGAAAAGTTTAATGAGATTAAAAGTATCTTTTCGAAAGACCCTATTCTTAAGATTCCAGATATTAATAAAACATTTTGTTTAAGAACTGATGCCTCAAATACAGGCTTAGGTGCGGTGCTACTACAATACCATGATGATACTCCCTTCCCTGTATGCTTCCTAAGCCGGAAACTCCTTCCCGCAGAAACGAGATACTCCACCATAGAAAACGAATGTTTGGCCCTTGTGTGGGGTATCTCAAAGCTTAAATTTTATTTACTGGGAAAAGAATTCATTTTAGAAACGGACCACAAACCTTTGATATACCTTGAAACTTTTAAGGGAACCAACAGTCGGCTCTTGAGGTGGACATTGGCACTCCAGGCTTTAAAGTTCTATATTGTGTATATCAATGGTTCATCCAATTATTTCTCTGACTGGTGAAGTCGTGACAGTCAGTAGAAGATTTGTTGCTTTATGCGGCTTCCACATGTTAGAACTTTTTCCTCACCTATTCTTCTTATACTCCTTGACTATAAGTCTTGGTATCGGGGAGTGTGAGGGAAAGTTCAATAGATAGGAGTAGTGAGGGAGTATATAGTAACAATAGTTTCATTGACGGCTACTTGTTAAGGTAGGGCAAGTCCAACTCACGCTTTTCCCCCCCCCTTTTTCCCCCTCCCCAAAAGTGATAGTTTCATTGCTGGCTGCTTGTTAAGGCAGGTTCAGTCTAGCT
Organism: Cherax quadricarinatus; assembly: GCF_038502225.1. Lineage (NCBI taxonomy): Eukaryota > Metazoa > Arthropoda > Malacostraca > Decapoda > Parastacidae > Cherax > Cherax quadricarinatus. The sequence continues at coordinate 8,034 of NW_027198902.1, forward strand.
CCCGCTATCCCTTCCCCTCCCTCTTCCCCCCCTCTGAAAGGTGACGTGTCGGGCTCCGGCAAACAGTAATCACTCGACTCACAAGCTCCCAGCACTACTGTAAGTACACGCCTGATTATATTTTAGTGGACCTATTGGTTGAAAGCTTCACTTTTGACCAATAATTAACTTAGTCCTTTCAGTCTTTATCTGTAAATGTTTTAATAATCACCACATCTTTTAGTTATTGTACTTATCATGGAGAGTGATTTCTTAAGCAGTGGGTAATCTGTCTCTCTTTACTGCTTAGAATGACAGAGTGGGTCACCTGCCAACCAACGAGAAGAATAGAAGGAGACGGACTAACGTCCTAAGACGTCCCATGTTTAATCTACTTATCTGTTATGTATGCCAATGCAGGACCTAACCCCTCATCATAGCAGTGGTAACGAACCTGTTTTCCTGTCATCTGAAGTAATGATTCATGGCTATACTCTGTGAAGAACGAGCCGGTGGTTGTCACCAACACCTGCGACCCCCCACATCAGCAACGGCTACGATTTCAACACCACACAGTGTCACCAACAACAGACGCCCCAGTATCACTATGTATCTTAGCATTGAGTTCAAATGTCATTTTTTTCATTTCATTTTTAATTTTTCTTTCAATTAGGATACCCATTCATGTTTTATTGTTTTACATTTTCCGTTTCTAAATAATAAAGTGTTTATCATTGTCTGTTATTATTTCTTTTTCTATTCATTAATTTTCCTGAGGAGAAGCCAGCCTTGGTAATACTGACTGAAGTTGTTACAGGGCTGAGTAAGCCTTCACAATGATGTAAAGAGAGTAGTAAGGGAGAAAAAGTTAGCATATGAGAAGTTTTAAGAAAGTAGAAGTGATGCAAGGAGGGAAGAGAATATGGAGAAAAAGAGAGAGGTTAAGAGAGTGGTGAAGCAATGTAAAAAGAGAGCAAATGAGAGAGTGGGTAAGATGTTATCAACAAATTTTATTGAAAATAAGAAAAAGTTTTGGAATGAGATTAATAAGTTGAGGAAGTCTAGAGAACAAATGTATCTGTCAGTTAAAAATAGGAGAGGAGAGTTATTAAATGGGGAGTTAGAGGTATTGGGAAGGAGGAATAACACCTTATAGGGGAGAGGAAGAGTAAGTTGTGAGTGTGGGGGAAGTTTGTGAGGCATTGGCTAAAAGGAAAGTGAGAAAGGCAGATGAGATGGATGGAACATAGATGGAAATGTTAAAAGCAGGTGGGGATATAGTTTTGGAGTGGTTGGTGCTATTATTTTATAAATGTATGGAAGCAGTGGCAGTGAGCATGCATAGCTCTTTTGTATAAAGGCAACGGGGATAAAAGAGAGTGCAAAAATTGTACTGGAATAAGTCTGTTGAGTATACCTGGTGAAATGTATGGTAGAGTTATTAGTGAAAGAATTAAGAGTAGGATAGAGGGTAGGATAGCAGATGAATAAGGAGGCTTTAGGACAGGTAAGGTGTGTGTAGACCAAGTGTTTACAGTGAAACATATAAGTGATCAGTATTCATATAAGGCTAAAGAGGATTTTGTGACATTTATTTATTTGGAAAAGGCTTATGACAGGGTGGAAGTTTTTGCAAGTGTATGGTATAGGAGGTAGGTTACTGAAAGCAGTGAAGAGTTTTTATGAGGACAGTGAGGCTCAAGTTAGAGTATGTAGGAAAGAGGGAGATTATTTCCCAGTAAAAATAGGATTTACACAAGGATGTGTGATGTTACCTTAGTTATTCAAAATATTTATAGATGGGGTTGTAAGAAAAGTAAATGAGAGGGTCTTGGCAAGAAGAGTGGAGTTAAAAGATATAGAATCAAACATAAAGTTGGAGTTGTCACAGTTGCTTTTTCCTGATGATACTGTGCTCTTGGGTTATTCTGAAGAGAAGTTGCAGGAGTTGGTGGATGAATTTGGTAGGGTATATGTAGTGATACTGGTCCTGTGGGGAGCAGCAGCAGGATAATACTGCACCACCTCTAGGGGCCCTTAACAACAACAACAGTTTGGTGTGTGTCATGGGCGCCAACACATGGTGGGTGATTCTCTCCTACTTTATCCATTTATCAGTGATGCAGATTACATGGTGAGTTTAAATATGTGGCCTGTAGTTATAACTTTTCTCTTGACATATGCAAGACATCACCATCCCTGTAGAAGCCATTATTAGATGTACTAGTCATTATATTTTGTTGTTGCAGAAGTACTATGAAGATTCTATGTTCAATAAAGCCTAGAGATAAGGCCTGTGTTTCTATCACAACAATTTATTGAACATAGAATCCTGGGCTACCTGGTGGTGATCCTGCGCTAGACTACATCACAACATGGAGCGTTTACTGAAACCTGAGAGGCTAGACTGTGACCCCAGCTTATCAACGGCTGCTCAGGAATGGAAGCACTGGTTTAAGACTTTCGAAAACTTCTTGGGAGCCCTTCCTAAAAAAGATCTAGATAAACTAAGTCTGCTTATCAATTTAGTGTCACCTAAGATATATGAGGCTATTTCTGAGTGTAATACCTATGAAGATGCTATCAAAACCCTCAAGTCTCAGTATATTAAACCTACAAATGAAATCTTTGCACGCTATCGCCTTGCAACTCGCCGCCAGCAGATTGATGAATCCTTAGAGGAATACTTTCAAGCACTGAAAATTTTAGGTAAGGACTGTCACTTCCAAGCAGTGACAGCTGCTCAGTATTGTGAAGAGTCCATCAGGGATGCTTTTATCAGTGGCCTGCAATCACCAATAATAAGGCAGCGTTTATTGGAGAATAAAACTCTCGACTTAGCCGCTGCCTTTGACCAGGCAAGAGCTCTAGATTCAGCCCAGAAGAATTCTGAAGTATACAGTACCACTCAGCCTTCTCGAGTGGTAAGTGCTGCAATTCCTGACCAAGACTCTTGCAATGAAGTTACTGGGGAACCTGCCTCAGTGACAGCAGCAGCAGGTACGGTGTGTTTCTTTTGTGGTTTTTCAAGACATCCACGTCCAAAGTGTCCTGCTCGTGAAGCAATGTGCCATAAATGCCACAAGAAAGGTCACTTTGCTAAAGTATGTCGTGCTAATGCATCAACAAGAGCTAGTGCCTCCACACATTCCAGTGATCATGCGACTCTAGCAACAGTGACTTCTGCGGCTACTCCAAATTCACTGTCAAAGGCAGTTGTGAAAGTATTCATCAAAGGAACAGAAGTAGATGGTCTTATTGATAGTGGCAGCTCAGAGAGTTTCATCAACCTTGACTTAGTTAAACGGCTCTCCTTGACTCTACATCACTCATCAGGTACCGTTTCCATGGCATCAACATCTCTCTCTATTCAGACCTTAGGGTTTTGTAAGGTAAATCTCAGAGTTAATGGAAAGGATTATCAAGATGTACATTTAGCTATTCTGCCACAACTGTGCTCTGATGTTATCCTTGGTCAGGACTATCAGAAGCTGCATGGTAGTGTCACCTTAACAGTTAGTTTAATATGTTTATTATGCACCCCATACCCATCCTGTGGGCGGTAGTCAAAAGATTACAGAGGTACATAATTGGTCCAGGGACTGGACTCCAAAGTTTTGACAGCTGAGCAAGTTACAGAGGCAATGAACTCACAATTTACAAAGGTAATGAACTCACAATTTACAAATGTAATGAACTCACAATTTACAAAGGTAATGAACTCCAGGTAAGTCTGGTCACAATCATGACAAGTTACAAAGGTATTTACAGATGTATTAACATATGGAGGTGAACTGCCTCCTCTTGTTGTCTGTGGACTTAGCACTTTAAGGGTAGACCCACCAAAGCTGTTTGCAAATCTTACCGCGGATTGCCATCCTATATCAGCTAAGTCACGCCGCTATTCTTATGAGGATCGGATGTTCATTGAGAAAGAAACTCAGAGGTTGCTGAAGGAGGGTATTATAGAACCGAGTGATTCCCCTTGGCGTGCACAGGTTGTTGTTGTTAAAGATGGTTATAGGAAACGGAGACTGGCTATCGATTACTCTGAGACAATCAACAAATTTACACTTCTTGATGGGTACCCTCTACCTCGAATTGACGATACAGTGAACAAAATTGCTCAGTACTACGTGTTTAGCACAATTGATCTGCAGAGTGCCTATCATCAAGTCCCTATAAGGAATGAAGATAAACCATACACAGCGTTTCAGGCTAGTGATGGCCTGTATCAGTTTACCAGAGTCCCTTTTGGAGTCACCAATGGGGGAGCCTGCTTCCAACGAATTATGGATTCACTCATTCAGGAAGAGCAACTCATGGGAACTTACGCGTATTTAGATAATGTTACCATTTGTGGCAAGACCCAGGAGGAACATGATGCAAACCTTGATAAGTTTTTGGAAGCTGCCAAGAAGAAAAATATCAGTTACAATGTGGAAAAGTGCACTTTTTCAACTAAAAGGCTTAGCATCCTTGGTTATGTAGTGGAAGGAGGTTCAATATTCCCAGACCCTGAACGACTACGACCTCTACGGGAACTTCCAATGCCTCAAGACAAAAAGTCACTCCGAAGAACTCTTGGTCTCTTTGCTTATTACTCACAATGGATCTACAACTATTCAAGTAAAGTCCGCCCATTGAGTGCTACCACATTTCCTGTGACAAAGGAAGCAGAAGCCGCTTTCCATACTCTCAAACAGGACATTGAAAACTCAGTAGTTCAAGCCATTGATGAGTCCCTACCATTCGAAGTGGAAACGGATGCATCTGACATTGCCATTGCTGCAGTCTTATCTCAGGCAGGACGACCAGTAGCCTTCTTTTCGAGAACTTTTCAAGGATCAGAGAAATGTTATGCTGCTGTAGAAAAGGAAGCCCAGGCCATCATAGAAGCAGTTCGCCACTGGAGGCATTATTTAACTGGTAGACATTTCACCATAAGGACTGACCAACGGTCCGTGATGTATATGTTCGACAAGAGGCACAAAAGTAGGATAAAGAATGACAAGATATTACGCTGGAGGATGGAACTATCGTGTTATGACTTTGATATTCTGTACCGACCGGGTCAAGAGAACATCTCACCTGATGCATTCTCTAGGTCCCACTGTGGAGCAGCATGTCATGATTTGCAATCACTCTCAGCTCTCCACAAGGCTTTGTGTCACCCAGGAGTTACACGCCTGTACCATTTTGTCAAATCAAAGAACATGCCCTACTCAGTGGAAGATGTGCGACAAGTGATCAGAGCATGCAGAGTATGTGCAGAGTGCAAGCCAAACTTTCATCAGCCAGAGAAGACTCATCTCATAAAATCCACCCAGCCTTTCGAAAGATTGAATATAGATTTCAAAGGACCTCTACCAAGCACAAATCAGAATAGGTATTTCCTTAACATAGTAGATGAATATTCAAGGTTTCCCTTTGTATTCCCCTGTGCAAATATGGCTGCTTCAACTGTTATTAGTTGTCTTTCACAGTTGTTCTCTATTTTTGGTATGCCAGCTTATATCCATTCAGACAGGGGATCCTCGTTCATGAGTAACGAACTTCAGGAGTTTTTGGCTAGCAAAGGTATTGCCTGCAGCAGAACAACAAGCTACAACCCTCAAGGCAATGGTCAAGTGGAGCGGTTCAATGGTACTATATGGAAGGCAGTTACAATGACATTAAAGTCGCGCAATCTACCTGTTCAACACTGGCAAACTGTCCTACCTGATGCTCTTCACTCTATTAGATCACTGCTGTGCACAGCTACTAATGCAACCCCTCATGAAAGACTCCTCAACTATTCACGTCGTTCCTCTACGGGAGCCTCCGTGCCCACTTGGTTATGTCATCCTGGACCCGTTCTCCTGAAGAGTCACCGTAGGATGAACAAGACGGATCCTTTAGTGGAAGAGGTAGAGCTCCTGCAAGCTAATCCACATTACGCCCACATTCGCTACCAAAATGGTGAAGAGACTACAGTATCTACAAGACATTTAGCCCCAGTTGAAATCCCTATTAGTGTGGAATCTCAAGATACACCAATAGATGTGAAAGATGCTTCGTTTTCTCCTGGAAAGCCCCTTGAGACTACCCCTATGGAAATAGAGGATTCTGCTCCAGCAGTTAATCAAACCCCGCTGGAAAATATCGAACCTGGTGAAGAGGCTCAAGGGCTACGAAGGTCGGGACGTGTACGTCGCCCACCTAACAGTTTGGGAGATTACTGTCTCTGATATTTTAGAAGGGGGAGATTGTAGTGATACTGGTCCTGTGGGGAGCAGCAGCAGGATAATACTGCACCACCTCTAGGGGCCCTTAACAACAACAACAGTTTGGTGTGTGTCATGGGCGCCAACACATGGTGGGTGATTCTCTCCTACTTTATCCATTTATCAGTGATGCAGATTACATGGTGAGTTTAAATATGTGGCCTGTAGTTATAACTTTTCTCTTGACATATGCAAGACATCACCATCCCTGTGCCAAAACTGTTGTCCAGAGGGCTGAGGAAGGGTTGTTGAGGTGGTTTGGACACAGAGAGAATGGAACGAAACACAATGACTTTAAGAGTGTATCAATCTGTAGTGGAGGGAATGCAGGGTAGGGGTCAGCTTAGGAAAGGATGGAGGGGGTAATGGAGGCTTTGTGTGCGAGGGGCTTGGACTTCCACCAAGCATGCATGAGCATATTTGATAGGGGTGAATGGAGACAAACGGTTTTTAATACTTGATGCGCTGTTGGAGTGTGAGCAAAGTAACGTTTATGATGGGACTCAGGAAAATTGGCAGGCTGGCCTTGAGTCCTGGAGATGGGAAGTACAGTGTCTGCACTCTGAAGCAGGGGTCTTATTGTTGCAGTTTTATAAACTGTTGTGTGAAGCACCCCTCTGGCAAGACAGTGATGGAGTGAATGATGGTGAAGGTTTTTCTTTTTTGAGCCACCCTGCCTTGGTGGGAATCGGCTGATGTGTTAATAAAAATAAAATGATCAGTGAATCCCTGGTGTTTGCCATGCTATTTGCTCTAGTTGACACTCAATTGAACTGGCACTCCCAAAAGGTAGTAAGTGGTCCCAGATTTTTTTAATACTCTGCACACTGACTATTAAGACCCATTCTATACTGACCAGGCATCTCAGGCAATTATGCCAAATTTGGAGGCAGGAAAAATGTAATGTTAATTTACATTTGATTATTTATTATTTTATTATCACACTGGCCGATTCCCACCAAGGCAGGGTGGCCCGAAAAAGAAAAACTTTCACCATCATTCACTCCATCACTGTCTTGCCAGAAGGGTGCTTTACACTACAGTTTTTAAACTGCAACATTAACACCCCTCCTTCAGAGTGCAGGCACTGTACTTCCCATCTCCAGGACTCAAGTCCGGCCTGCCGGTTTCCCTGAACCCCTTCATAAATGTTACTTTGCTCACACTCCAACAGCACATCAAGTATTAAAAACCATTTGTCTCCATTCACTCCTATCAAACACGCTCACGCATACCTGCTGGAAGTCCAAGCCCCTCGCACACAAAACCTCCTTTACCCCCTCTCTCCAACCTTTCCTAGGCCGACCCCTACCCCGCCTTCCTTCCACTACAGACTGATACACTCTTGAAGTCATTCTGTTTCGCTCCATTCTCTCTACATGTCCGAACCACCTCAACAACCCTTCCTCAGCCCTCTGGACAACAGTTTTGGTAATCCCGCACCTCCTCCTAACTTCCAAACTACGAATTCTCTGCATTATATTCACACCACACATTGCCCTCAGACATGACATCTCCACTGCCTCCAGCCTTCTCCTCGCTGCAACATTCATCACCCATGCTTCACACCCATATAAGAGCGTTGGTAAAACTATACTCTCATACATTCCCCTCTTTGCCTCCAAGGACAAAGTTCTTTGTCTCCACAGACTCCTAAGTGCACCACTCACTCTTTTTCCCTCATCAATTCTATGATTCACCTCATCTTTCATAGACCCATCCGCTGACACGTCCACTCCCAAATATCTGAATACATTCACCTCCTCCATACTCTCTCCCTCCAATCTGATATTCAATCTTTCATCACCTAATCTTTTTGTTATCCTCATAACCTTACTCTTTCCTGTATTCACCTTTAATTTTCTTCTTTTGCACACCCTACCAAATTCATACACCAATCTCTGCAACTTCTCTTCAGAATCTCCCAAGAGCACAGTGTCATCAGCAAAGAGCAGCTGTGACAACTCCCACTTTGTGTGTGATTCTTTATCTTTTAACTCCACACCTCTTGCCAAGACCCTCGCATTTACTTCTCTTACAACCCCATCTATAAATATATTAAACAACCACGGTGACATCACACATCCTTGTCTAAGGCCTACTTTTACTGGGAAATAATTTCCCTCTTTCCTACATACTCTAACTTGAGCCTCACTATCCTCGTAAAAACTCTTCACTGCTTTCAGTAACCTACCTCCTACACCATACACTTGCAACATCTGCCACATTGCCCCCCTATCCACCCTGTCATACGCCTTTTCCAAATCCATAAATGCCACAAAGACCTCTTTAGCCTTATCTAAATACTGTTCACTTATATGTTTCACTGTAAACATCTGGTCCACACACCCCCTACCTTTCCTAAAGCCTCCTTGTTCATCTGCTATCCTTTTCTCCGTCTTACCTTAATTCTTTCAATAATAACTCTACCATACACTTTACCAGGTATACTCAGCAGACTTATCCCCCTATAATTTTTGCACTCTCTTTTATCCCCTTTGCCTTTATACAAAGGAACTATGCATGCTTTCTGCCAGTCCCTAGGTACCTTACCCTCTTTCATACATTTATTAAATAATTGCAGCAACCACTCCAAAACTATATCCCCACCTGCTTTTAACATTTCTATCTTTATCCCATCAATCCCGGCTGCCTTACCCCCTTTCATTTTACCTACTGCCTCACGAACTTCCCCCACACTCACAACTGGCTCTTCCTCACTCCTACAAGTTGTTATTCCTCCTTGTCCTATACACGAAATCACAGCTTCCCTATCTTCATCAACATTTAACAATTCCTCAAAATATTCCCTCCATCTTCCCAATACCTCTAACTCTCCATTTAATAACTCTCCTCTCTGCTAAACCACAAGGGCTATAGAGCACTGCAGGGCAAGGAAGGAAGTGAGGGTATTGGGTAACAAAAGGGAGAGGGATGATTAGGAGGTTATGGAGGATAGTGGGGCAGGGGATAGTGTAGGAGTAGAGAGAAGCAAGAGATTGAGGTAGAACGGGCTGTGGGGAGCGCTGAAAACATCATCTTCAGAGTTTGTGGAGTAAATCAGATGTCAAAAAGTCAATGTTACAAAAAATGCAATATTTAATAATGATAGAGATCTCTAGTGAATACTAGAAAGATCTGCCCCTCTAGCACCAAGCCTGTTACTGGGTTTTTGTAACAAGTAGTCAGTATCCTGGTCCAATTATCCATTAAGATTTAATAGTAAGATGCAATACTGCTTTAGGATTACAACTGGTAGGCTACTAACTATAGACATTAAAATTTAAGAAGTTTATTAATAAAGATAAAGTTGTCTAGGTGGACAATATCAAAGTAAATCAAAGTAATCAATTTAATATAATATAGGATATAAGTTCCTACACCTCTCTTGTGTACAGTAGTATTGTGCTGAAGGCACATATCATATCTTTGTGGCTTTTAAGTACCGTCTGGTACATTGTCAGCATTTAAGAACATAACACTAATACGTATATACAAGTATGTGTGTATGTGTGTAAGTGCTCTAAGTAGTTCGCTATGTCTCAAGACTCGACTCGACTTAACCAGTGACTGACTAAAAGCCCTCACATAAACTAACTTCCTGATCAATCTGGCAATCAGAACAGATTGCTTGAACAGTAAAATGACCAATTCGCTGAAGAGCAATATAACAAGCAGCAGCAACACAGAATCAGGAACAAGGAGATAACATAACGACCCTAAGTAGGGACCATCTGCAGATCCTCCACAAAAGTCACAAAACTCCCATACTACTGAATCTAAGTTCAGCATAAGAAAATCCCCAACTGTGACTGTGCACAGATACCAGTACAAATTAGGTCAGAAGCTACAGCTCAGGACCTGAGTTTCTCGGAGTGTCAGTGTGACACACAACCTCAGTAAAACATCAAAAATCACTAAGTCTAGGCTATGCTCTGTGAACAGTTACACAGAACTAACAAGAGAGAGCGACAGAGATGATGTTCCAACAAGGGCCAGCAAGGGAGAGATGGTGACGGAGGTGTTGTTGGAATCACCATCAAACAGAGAGAGCTAGCCAGAGGCAGGGCAATCCTCTCACCCAGGTGAGGTGTGATCACCCCACCCTGATCACGTGACTCTCCATGGACTGCTGCTGCCCAGCAACTACAGAGAAGCTGGCAGCAAAACAAGCAGAGTGGTAGTTTGCCAATGAGGGCAGCTACTTAACAGTCTCATTCAATGAGCACTGAGTAAGGTGTAAATGTTACATCCTACCTAATAATATAACTAAGTCAAATAATAATATAAAGCAATGTATTTACAATTTAGCTAGTATCGCAAATATCAGCAATATGAAATTATATGAACAGGTAATGTACATTATATACATTGTGAACCATTCAGGGGTTGCAATACCCCTCAGCATGACAAATGGTCGCACTAGGAGTTGTGTTAGTGTCTTTCACATGATTACTTCTGTGATAACTCATGTCACTTTAATAAAACAATTTAACATCAACAAATCAGAGTCACTCTTGTGCCATACACTTCTTTCATTTTACAGTGTCTATTTCACTATAAGCTATGCCCCTCATACTAGGACAGTACACAGCATATCGTATCTTTGCATACTTGTGGTTATGTACATCAGTGTAGAGACAGGAGAGCGTGGAAAGGCATGACACGTTGAGGCTCAATCGTAGTAGTGGAGACTGTATATTAGAATGGCAGTCTTGTGGGATAGACAGGAGATGGCATCCCACTCTTAAGTAGCAGTAGTGGAATGTGAGGCAGTATGGATATCTGTGTATGAGAAAGCTTGAGTGCAGTAACATAATGTGTGTAGTTAGGTGGGTGGCTGTGGCAGGATTGTTCCACCACTCAGTAACTAGCATTACCCACACTTTACACACTCAACACTCAGCTTCTGTCTGCAACTGTCTCCTTCCCACACCAATATATATCACCACTACTGTGAATATATAAATAGAATAATTAGACATAAGTATATATAGTTAACATGGGCTGAAAGATTATGTTACTTTACTGAATTTAAAGTAGCAAGCAACAAAAGATATTTGGGCACAAAATTACATTAATTTTAATGTAACAATGATAATTAAGGACATGACAGAGCATCAGCAATTACATTACAATAACCACTGATATGTTGTATACTAATAGAGTATGGATGGATTCTGAGAGCCCACCTCATGATCCTAGCATTTTTACTCTTCATTGTGTTTGTGTAGGTGAGTGAATTGTGGTCTGAAAAAAACATTAATTTTAAATGGGGAAGTGCCCAAATGCATGTCAAAATGCTCCAAGGACACCACAAGAGCTAGAGCCTCTTTTTCAATAGTGGCATAATTTTTCTGGTGTCATTTGAGCCTAGATGAATAGTAACATATAGGATGGAGAATGTCAGTGGATGATGACTGTTGGAGCAGCACAGCACCCACTGCATAACTACTCACATCTATACATAAAAAGAAGGGAAGATTGAAATTAGGGCACCTCAATACAGGAGCAGAAGAAAACAGATGCTTCAACTTTTTAAATGAGTCTGAACAATCCCTAGTCCAGATGAACTGGACTTTGCTACTTGTGAGCTCAGTGAGAGGAGCAGCAATTTGAGAAAAGTTTGGACAGAACCTGCAATAATATCCTGCCATGCCCAGGAATCTCTGCACTCCCTATCCTGTGGCACTGGAAATGCAGATATAACTCGAACTTTAGCATCAATAAGAGCAACCTCACCTTGGCCAATACAAAAGCCTAGATAGGTAATCTTGGCTTGACCAAAACTACATTTAGCTAAGTTAACAGTGAAGTTGTAGTGTACCAGTCTCTCAAACAATGCTCTGAGTTAGTTTGTTTAATATGTTTATTATGCACCCCATACCCATCCTGTGGGCGGTAGTCAAAAGATTACAGAGGTACATAATTGGTCCAGGGACTGGACTCCAAAGTTTTGATAGCTGAGCAAGTTACAGAGGTAATGAACTCACAATTTACAAAGGTAATGAACTCACAATTTACAAAGGTAATGCTCTGAGACATGTCAAGTGTTGTTCCCACTCATCACTGTACACCACTAAGTCATCAAGGTAGGCTTCTACTCTAAGTTGTGGGTCAATTCGTTCATTATACGTGGGAATGAGGAAACCGTGTTACATAGGCTGAAGGGGGTGACGAGATAGTTAAACAATCCATCTTGAACAGTAAAAGCAGATATTTCTTGAGCACTTTCAGTAAGCGGGACTTGATAATAGCCTCGTAAGAGATTTAAACAGCTGACCTACTTGGCTCCTGACAAACAATCAATAAGGTTGTCAATGCGAGGAAGAGGATAACCATCAGGCAAGGTGACAGAGTTCACTTTCCGGTGATCAGAGCACATCCTGAAACTACTGTGAGGTTTGGACACTAAAATACATGGAGATGCCCGGGACTTTTACTCTGCTAAATCAACCCATGAGATAACAGAAAGTCAACTTCACTCAACACTTTATGCTTTGTTGGACTCATCCTATATGGTGATTGCTTAATGATTAATGTTCCCTGTACATCAACATCATGTACACCCAGAGTACAATGTTTAGCAACATCACTGAACAATTCAGCATACTGCAAAATTATGTTTTTAATATCACCAGCTTTATCAATCTCAAGGTTACTAAGAAAATTGTCTATTATTATTATTATAATAAAAAAGAAGTGCTAAGCCACAAGGGCTATACAGCGCTGCAGGGTAGGGAAGGAAGCGAGGGTATCGGGGGGCAGAAGGGGGGAGGGATGATTAGTAGGTTACAGACAACAGCAGGGCAGGGGATAGTGCGGGGGTAGAAGGTAGCAAGAGATTGAGGTAGATAGGGCTGAAGATATCATCAGAGTTTGTGGAATAAGTCAGTTGTTGTCAAAAAGTCAATGAGAGAGTCTGGATGAAAAATGGGTCCATCAGCAAGAAGGGAAGGTAAAGAGAGAGCAGCTGGGCGAAGACGACGTTGGAGGTAAATTCTGTGTGCTCGTTGATAAAGTGGGCAATCTAACAGAATGCAGCTGATCGAAAAGGGAACCTGACAATTCTCACAGAGAGGAGCAGGGTGCCTCTCCATGAGATATCCATGAGTAAGACGAGTATGGCCAATGCGAAGGCAGGAGAGAGTAGTCTCCCAACCTCGACACTGGTGACAAGAAGATGGCCAGTAAACTATACTCGGTTTAATAGAACAAAGTTTGTTATTGAGCAGAGCAGACCAATGTTGTTGCCAACGGGTGTGAAGGTGGGTAGCAATTACAGCAAAATAGTCCAGAAATGGAACACCTCTATATGAAATTGGTAGGTCATGTACTGCTGACCATGCAGCAGTGTCTGCCTGTTCATTGCCCTGTACGTCAACATGACCAGGGACCCAACAAAAAACAATATCTTTATGCTTAGTAGAGAAACGGCATAGCCAACGTTGGATACAAAGAACTAGGGGGTGAGGTGTGTGGAAATTTATTTGGTCCCTAAAGTTCCACAGGACAGATACGATGTACAAAGGGGTCCCAGCATAGCCATAATGGGACAGCTGAGCTGGGCGGCTCTTATACCCCACCCATAACAAAGCATTCTCTCTAGTTGGTGTGGATTGTTGGTAAGCTTATTTAATTTATAGATTTACCCTTCAGGGAAGGAGTAGGTAGTTTTACTGTTAGTATATTAATATTAGGTTTACTAAGGCAACTGTAGATAATAATAATAATGTAGACTTAAGACCTTAACATAGGTAGTAATAGGCCGATAATGTAGGCAAACACTAGGATAAGTTAGCTAGGGAGAACTGGCAGCCCTAGTTTGAACGAGGAGACGAGGGTCTGGAAGAGAGACCAGCTCGTTCTTCTTAAGACAGACACAAACTGGACAAGACGTGCCGTGATCAGCAGATGGCTCCCCCCACATGTCTTCACATTTGAGACCTAGGGAAATCTGGTAGAGGCACCTCGATGTACCGTAGATGACCTCCGTCAAGCCCATACAGTAAGACAAGACCTCCACTTTATCTCGTAGATTTCTGGCCAGTGTCTGGGGAGAATTGTGAGTTAGTTTGAACTGTGGGCCCGGTGTGCAACAGGCAGTGCATGCCCAGTAAGTACCAGTGTCTCAAGGCAGTCTGGAAGCTAGTGTCCATGTCTGCATAGTTATACTAGGGGATACATACCCTCTTGGATATAGGAATTTCTGAGGTGCAGGCAGGACACTAATAATGATTGAATATTGCAGGAATTAAGGCTCCCAGTTGCACGTGGTTTCTGAGGGGAAGTCCAAAGGGGCTAAGGCTAAGCTTAGGGAAGTTGAAGATCAGGATATATGCTGCAACACCAAGTTAGTCCTTTATACGTGCATGCAAGCGAGTTTCTTGTAACATCAATCATTTGTGAAAATCTGTCCTATAAGCCACTTGTGAGGCTGAGGTACCCACCTCAGAACTCGGTGTCAACAGAGTTTGCCAGGGTAGGCGACTCACTTGGAGGCAGTCCACACAAATTTTCACAAGGTGTATCAAATTTCCGTATAGCCTGTAGAGCACTAAGGGAGTCTGAGACAACCACAAATGATGACACAGGCAAAGATGTGATACGAATAAGTGCTGCAAGAATGGCATACAATTCAGAAGTAAAAATGCTAGCTGAAGATAGTAAATGCCCACGCACAATGCTTTCTGGAAACATTGCTGCAAATCCAAGGCCGTCACAAGATTTAGAGCCATCTGTGTACACAGCAATGGCATGAGAATGAGAGTGGAAGTGGTCAAGAAAAAGAGAGCAGGAAGCCACCGTAGGCAGTTGGGCTTTCGAGCAAGGGAGTGAGAAAGAACAGACCCGAACAGCTGGAACTTCCCAGGGGGGTAGGGAAAAGTGAGATGCTACATAAACATATAAAGGCGGTAACTGAAGGGAAGACAAGAGTGAATGTAGGCGAAGAGAGAAGGGACGCAGCAAACAGGGGCAGCTAACAAATAAAGAATGTCTACTAATGTCAGTGACTATTCTATAAATGGAAGGTTTGCAGAGATCATGAGAGCGCACATAGTAGCGAAGGCAATGGGTATCACGGCGATAAGGCAAGGATGGAACATTTGCTTCTGCATAGAGGCTCTCAACAGGGGAAGAGCAAAAAGCACCAAGGCATAAACATAATCCTTGGTGATGGATCGGGTTAAGGCTAGAGAGAGTAGCAGGAGAGGCCGCTCAATAGATCTAGTCACCATAATCGAGTTTTGATAAAACGAGGGCTGAATGTAAGTGAAGGAGAGTTCAACGATCATCTCCCCATGAAAGATGAGCAAGGGTTTTACGAAGGTTCAGCCGGCTGTGACAAGTTGCCTTTAGAGAGGTAATGTGGGGTTTCCAGGACATCCTACGGTCAAAGAGAAGGCCTAGAAACCTGACTGTATCATTCAGTGATATGGGAGCCATAGAGGTAGAAAGGATGATCAGAGATGACAGAGCATCTAGTGAAAGTAATTTGGTGAGTTTTGGTACTGGAAAATTTAAATCCATGCGTTGTGGCCCAACTGGAAACACAGTCGACCGCATGCTGGAGAGAAACTGTAATGAGGTGACAGTCAGCGCCTGCACAACCAATAGCGAAGTCATCTACATAGAGTGATGACCAAATATTGGATGGAAGAACATAGGCCAAATCATTTATAGCAAGGAGAAAAAGTGTTGTGCTCAGAACACATCCCTGGGGGACACCTTCAGCTTGGACAAAGTCGGGGAGAGCACATTATTGACTCGAACACAGAAATGTCTGTCAGTTAAAAAGTTCTTAAGGAAAGATGGTAGATTGCTTCGGAGGCCTAAGGAGTGGGCTTGGGCCAAAATATTATACCTCCAAGTTGTGTCATATGCCTTCTCAAGGTCATAAAATATGGCAATAACTGAGTGGTTATTCGCAAAGGCATTACAAACATACGTATCCAAATGTAGTAAGGGGTCTATGGTAGAACGGCCCTTACGAAAGCCATATTGAGGAGTGGAGAGATTGTTGTGTGTCTCTAAATACCTAATTAAATGTCTATTTACCAGAAGTTCCATCACTTTGCAAACTGCACTCGTAAAAGCGATGGGATGATAGTGAGAGCTTCATGTCTCGTAGTACCCGGTTTGTGGAAAGGGAGAACAATGGCAGATTTCCACAGCTCTGGAAGAACTCCTTGTCGCCAGAAAATTGTCTAGTGATTGTAGAGTCACTGAATTTTCTAAACACGTCTCTATACCCCTAGAGATGTCAGGAAGACTGACGTTTTCTTCCTCTGTCCTAGGAAGAATAGATGTAGTAGTTTTTTTTTTATATATATATTTTATTTAAAACTTCATGTACAAATATATATAGGTACATATAACAATATGTATCATTGACACTTGTGATGAGCAATAAACATTTACTACACAATCTACTGGATAAGCACATGCATAAAGACATTAAAATACGTTGTTTCACAAAGGTTCATAAAATGAACACAACCTATATACTGCTTCTACATACGTTGTTTCACAAGTACACAAGGTTCATAAAATGGAACTTACTCAGTAGTGCTTACACTCCCCCCCCCCACCAATGAATACAATGTACATTCTCCTGCTACTTAAAATTAAAAATGACTTGAACAAGAATAACATCAACAACACAATATATCAACACATAACAATCCAGGCCACACCTGACATGCTATTTACAAGTTTTTAAAACATATCACAATTCAAGAATGAATAAAGGGATAATAATAAAGGCCACAAAATGGCTATAAATATAACTCCTAAATTACAACCTCAACACAATAATAATTGACCAAGCTTAATGACAATCACCCATAGTACAACTCGCAACAAAATACACAAGACCTACAAATGCATTATTAAGAAACCTGTGATGCAACACAGGTGACCCATCATCCCTCCTCCCACTCACACACACACACTGAAAACTAACCCCATCACCAATCTGAATAATCATGACATTAATTATCCTCAATTTAGGAATATCTTGACACATGTCACTTGAGGAAAGAGAATTTACAACATGGATGGTACAGGACTACCAAAATCACAATACCTTAAATAAGATTAACACAATTTGAACATTACATATCAAAACACATGTATACAACTACTAACTAAAATTGGTATTACCGTTAATGACAAACTTATTACACATTAATTACCCCCCTCACCCGGAAATAATATGACCGTTATCACCAGCTTGTAGACGTACATCCTAACTTGACATATGAATAAACCCAAGTGGTAATTATATAAGTATTGGTGAAACAGTAACATCAAAGACACATTACATTTAATAACAAATATTAACGTAAGGGAAACATGGCCAAGTCTTACACATTGACACTTCAACCAGGTTAAGATACACATCTAATGACACCTCAACCTGGTGAAAGAAATACACTTCAAAGGAGTAATTTTCTAATAAGGTGCATTATTCACTCACGCATCACTCATCCAACACACACGCAAACATTTGTTGTCATCCATAACCAGGGAGGCGCCTCTGTTTTCACCCATGACTTCCCTACCCCAGCAACACTTTCCAGTCGTACCCTCCCCTCCATCGTATATTACAAGTCTAATAGAACCTGTAACGTAAGTTGCCTATATCCCTCTGAAAAATCCCTCTCCCACCTCCTCCCATAAATTTCCTTATTTCTACATAACATTTTATAGAACGTTACTGCTAACACCCTCCTCTTCACCTCACTAACCTGTTTCCCACACATTCCCCACACTATATATATATAATCTACCATAATGTACCCCACAGCTCTGATGACACTTTCATCCCAACCCCCAACGTCGAGACTTAATGCCCTCAATACAGAAATTCCTTGACCTCCTATCCTATATATCACCCTATTTAACCACCTCTTGACACTTCTCAGTCTGTCACAAAAATATTCATGAAACGCCGACTCCTCGCCACCACATATCTCGCACCCCCCCCATCAACCACTCGTCTATCCCGTAGAACCACACCCGATGGTAAAATGCCGTGAAGAAAACGACACATTACATCCTGAACACGAGGTTGCAACCTCATCCTACGTAACCTATTCCATATACTTCCCCATGCATACATCGGAAAAATTCCCTCTACAGGCGCTACAACCCTCCCGGCTAACATTCTACACAACCTACCTATTTTGACCTTTGCCGGCTCACAATCCCACGCCATAGCCCTCAAAACAGTTTCACACTCATGCAACTCAACTCCTGTATACATCCGGTGAAATCTGTTGTGGATTCTCGCCATTTGACCCTCCGCTTTAAGTCCAGCAATCCCCCCCCCCACCCACACCTTCCCTCATCACCTCCCTTTTAATGAAGACACATTTGACCAATCGCTGCACTTTAAGTCCAGCAATCCCATCCTTTCCCCCCGACTTACAGGTAACATTACCACATCCCTTTGAATCCAATCACAGCTCGAACCCCACAAGAATTCACCCTCATACCAGTTGCCCCTGTGAACAATTGTACCACCCCATCTAATGTGTCCAATGACATCCCCTCCCTGATCAGAACAGTTGTGTCATCCACATACCCTATTAAAACTGGCCAAACCCTCGCAAGCCCACTCCCTGGACCCTCTACCCTACACATACGCTGCTCCACCAATCTATAAAAGGGGTCCTGTACGCAAGCAAACAATAACTGTGACATAGGACACCCCTGCCTAAGTCCCCTACCCATTACAATCTTCCCACCCAATTGACCATTAACCTGTACTCTCGCCATTGCACCTTGATACAACGCCTCGACCCAACCCACTATTTCTTCCCCAAACCTCTGTCCCCTGAGAATGGCTCTCAATGCTTTCCGATCCACTCTACCGTATGCCCCTTGCCAATCGAGTGCCACCAAACCTCCCCCCTCCCCCCCTTTTGCCTCCACAAAATCCCTAATCAACCCACGCCCCTCCACCATAGACCTCCCTGGCAAACCAAACTGAGTTTTCGATACTACCTGCACCACTACACACTTAAACCAATTCCCCAAAACCTTAGCAAACAACTTGTAATCCGTGCATAACAACGAGATCGCCCGGTAATCCCAAAGTGTATGCTGCCCCTTACCCTTCAGTACCAAGACAACGACAGCCATTGCCTGCTTCTCTCCAAACTCACCTTTCTCCTTCATGCAATTTAATAACCTAACCAAAAAATGCCTCATTAGCTCCCAGTGCTGCTGATAAAACTCTGCCAGGAGTCCATCAATTCCCGATGCTTTGCCCTTTCTCATTCCACTTAAAACCCTCCACATTTCCCCCTCAGTTATTTCCCCACCCAGTGCTTCCCTATCACTGTTACGCAACTGACATACCACACTCCCACACACCTGTTCTAAAACCCCATCATCTACCCCTTCTCGTTGTCAGTACTTCTCATACCACTTATCCGCAAATGCCCCCATTCCTTCCGTAGCTTGCATGACCTGCCCTTCCCTGTACCCCACTATCGACTCATGAACCACCAACCATGGAATAGCTATTGCCTGCTGTCTTTGTTTCTGCCTTCGCAATACGCACGATGAAGGTCTATCGCCCCATAACACCTCTTCCACCCCTGCCTGTACCCACTCCGCTTGGAACCTCTCATCCTGTACCTCACACAGCCTCCCTTTAATTGCCATAATATCCATTGGATAAGTGCCTGCCACCGCCCCCCCTCACATAACAACCTCGTAACCTATCCTCCAAATAGTTGGCAAGCCCATATTTTAAAGAATTGATACGTTTCCCTTCCCTTACGTAATATTGCTTAATCCGTTCTTTAGCCACACCATCCCACCACATCACCACATCCTCTACCCCATTTACCTCTGCATGTAACCCCTCCCACAGCGTTGCAAATCCCTCTATCCCATCCTCATCGCCTAACACACTTGTATTTAACTTCCAATATCCCCTAGATATACCTGCTAGTGACTCCCAGCCCACCTCAGCTACTACCGCCAGATGATCCAAATAAGCTACTTCTATTGTACGGAAAAATGTCAACGAAGCCCCTTGAGATATATACAGCCTATCCAACCTAGCCAAGTAACCCCTTCTTACAAAAGTGTGCTCTACCTCCCACGCCCCTCCTCCAACCGCATCCCACAACTGAATATCCCTCAAGAGATCTCGCAAGGCCGCTGACACATGCCCCGCCCCTTTTGGTTCTACGTCAGCCCTCCTAATAACGCAGTCACATTCGCCGCTTGACCTGCGCAGAGTGCGGACGTGTGACTACTGCCCTCTGCTGGCCATTGGAGGAGACATATTTTCACAACATGGCGCAGTCTGTGAGAAGGCGTTTGCACACGGTGTGCATTGAATTATTGCGTGGTGCAATAACGCCTCAGTCTGCACAAGTGCTTTTACCGCAAATTATCCGTGACACCTATGGTGTTGCGGATCAAGAACTGTATGGTGTGGCACTAAATGGTGCCTATCGTATTTTCGTCAAGCTGAGTTCAGCTGGAGTGTATGAACGGCTGGTTGACAAGTACCAGGACAGGAGCGTGGATGTTAATTCAGCGATACGTGTTCGCCTAATCGACGTGTCTAAGCATTACACATGGGTGAAAATCCGAAATGTGCCATTTGAGGCGGACGAGAATGATCTGCGGTATGTATTTGAACAGTATGGACCTGTACACCTGGCTATGGCTGGTAAATGGACGGATGGGGCGTATGCCGGCTTGCCGGATGGTACGTTCACGATCAAGATGGAGTTGAGGCATGCCATCCCGTCTTACGTCATACTGGACGCATTTAGGACACAGGTAATGGTGTACTACGCTGGGCAGCAGAAGACGTGTAGGTTATGTGGTGCATATGACCATATGGCGGCCCAGTGTGGGAGATGGCAGCGGAGAAAGGACCTAGGTAGTGAGATGGTGAAAGAGCCAGAACCAGAGGTGGGTCATGCTGATGAGGCACCTGTACATAGAAGTGGCACTTCCTGGAGTGAGGAAGTGGAGCGTGAGCTGCCACTGGTGGGTACCAGCCCATCACTGTCACAGTTGGTGGGAAGTGAGGCATCTGCCATGGAGAACGGGAAGACTGTGCAGATTGGTGACGTGCGGGTAGAGGAAGGCCTACTGGTGAACGTGCAGGAAAAATCCTTTGAGAAGCAGGTTGCTGAGGATAACTTGAGTATGGTGAGGAGTACTGTTCAGATTGAAGATGAGCAACTTGGAAGATTGGCGAACATGGCAGATGACTCGCCAGGAGTGGTGGAAGTGATTGAGGTGACTGCTGAGATTCACAGGGAGGCATCCAGTGAGTTGGAAATGGATGCAGAGTGTGTCAACCGTAAGAGGGCGGCGACATATTCTGACTCTGATGATGTTTTGACCCCGGCACAGAGACCGGGGAAAAAGCCATGGGTTGATGTGGTGCGTGGGAGCACTAAAGGTACGCCTGGTCAGGTGTTGGATAAGGGGAAGCCACCAGTGGGCAGTGGAGAGAAAAGTGGACGAAGCAGACACACTGAAAGCGTGTCAGTGAAAGGTGAAAAGGGGCAGAGGGTGAAATCACATAAGTAGGTTTCCGGTGCATGACAGTGAATATTAATGGATTGTGTGCGAGTGAGAAGCGTCTGTGGGTAAAGGGATTTTTAAGACGTTATGCTATAGACATTGTTTTTGTGCAGGAACATAATTTCAAGCTGGGAAAGGAATTGGAGGTGGATGGGTACAGAGTGTTTGTGATGTATTCGGAGCGAATGAAGGGAGGGGTGGGAATCCTGATCCGAGAGACGAGCCCGTTTGTTGTTGTTAGGAGTGAAGGGGGGGCGGGGGTCGTGTGTTAAGAATAGATGGGTGGTGGAGAGGTGAGCGGATGGCAGTCATTTGTGTGTATGTGCCGGCTGAGAATGATGTAAGGGTAAAGAATGAATTTGTGAATAACGTATTGGTATATTATTTGCGGTCATTACCGTCAGTGACAATAGTTGGTGGCGACTGGAACTGTGTGGTGCGCAGGAAGGATGTGGAACCGAGAGGGGCAGGGTGTTTTTTGGCAGGTTTAGGGGATCTATTGAGAGGTGTGGGATTGAGGGATATAGTTGATGGAGGGGATTGCGAGATAGAGCACACTTTTCATAGAAAGGGATATGCTGCACGATTAGATAGGTTGTATGTGACAA
This sequence comes from Cherax quadricarinatus, assembly GCF_038502225.1. Lineage (NCBI taxonomy): Eukaryota > Metazoa > Arthropoda > Malacostraca > Decapoda > Parastacidae > Cherax > Cherax quadricarinatus. The sequence continues at coordinate 30,463 of NW_027198902.1, forward strand.
GGGGAGTGAGGGTGACGCGGGTGCAGACGGTGAATGTCGTTTATTCAGATCATAGGGCGGTTTATGCTGATTTAAATTGGGACGGTTTGCCTAAGAGATATTTGGGGTACTGGAAGCTGAATGTACGACTACTGGGTGAGGGGGTGGAGGGAGGGGATTTTGAAAGTTTGTGGGAGGACTTATGGGGTGGGGGTAAGAGTGCAAGCGATTTATTGGGGTGGTGGGATGGGGTTGCAAAGACGAGGATCAGGCAATACTATGTGCGAAGGGGAAAGAATGAGGCATGGATGACATTTGGGCTTCAACAGTATTTAGAGGGGCGGTTGCAGGGTTGTTATCAGAGGGGTGCTGTGACAGGTGTGTATCCAATGGAGGAAATTGAAGCATTAAAGTGGCAGATAAGGGATATGCACAATGAGAGATTTGATGAGGCGAGGGTGCAAGGTGGGTTAGAGGAGGCGATTTGGGGTGACAGGCCGTCAGCCTGTGTGTTACGGGGTCAGCGGAGACGCAGGTTGGCAATGGAAATTGATAAGCTGGTAGTACACGAGGACTTAGGTGGGTATACGAAGGGTCAGGAGTTGAGAACTACTGAGGGTATGAGTGGTTTTATGGATAGTTGGTTTGGAAAATATTTGAGGAGTGTAGGAGTGAACGGTGAGGATTTAGAGAGATTGGGAGAGAATGTATCTTGTGTGCTGAGTGGAAGTGATCGTATGGCATTGGGTGGGGATATTGAAGAGGGGGAGGTATGGAGAGCTTTGGAGAATATGGCGAGAGGTAAAGCGCCAGGTATAGATGGGTTACCTTGTGAATTCTATGTGAAGAATTGGAGTGTGTTGAAGGATTTTTTAGTGAACCTGATGAATGTGATGAAAAGTGAGGGGAGGATGGGCGAGTTGCAGCGTACTGCAGTAGTAGTATTGATTCCAAAAGGGGAAGGCCCTACTACAGTGCAGAACTACAGGGCGTTGTCGTTGTTATGTGCTGATTATAAGATATTCGCAAAAATCTTGGGGAACAGGCTGAAGTGCGTGATAGATAGAGTTGTTGCGAGAGGTCAGTATGGGGTGCCTGGAAGGACGATGTATGAGGGACATGGAATAATAAAAGATTTTGTGGAAAGTATGGAGGGGGAGAATGAAAGGGGGGGAGGTGTCTTAGCATTGGATTGGCAGGCTGCGTATGATTGCGTAGAACGAAAGGCACTGTGGCATATCTTACGGAGGCAGGGTTTTGGGGAAGAGATGGTACGTTGGATTGAGACTTTGTATAATAGGGTAGGTGTACGTGTGCAGGTGAATGGGAAATTGGGTGAGTGGGTTTCAATGGGTAGAGGCATAAGGCAGGGTTGTCCTCTGTCTCAACTGTTGTTTGCTTGTATACAGGACCCTTTTTATAGGGCAGTGGGGCGATGTTTAGGGGTGGTACGTGGTGTGGAGAATGGTGGGATGGGAATAATAGGGTATGTGGATGATACAACAATTCTAATGAGCAGGGAGGAAAGTTTACATGAGGTGGAGGATGTAATTGGTGGTTTTGAAGGTGTTACAGGTTTAAAAGTGAATGTGGAGAAATCGAAATTATTGGTCTTAGGGAATTGGGTAGGGAGGGCGCGATGGGAAACAGCTGTGCGTTGGTGTGTGGTGGATAGACTAAAGGTGTGTGGGATAATTTATATGGGGAATGCCGGGGAGGCACGGATGCTTAATTCTGGGAGGGCAGTGGATAGGTTGGTGGGTAGGTTAAATGTTTTGAGACCCTTGCATTTGACGATACATCAACGTGTAATAGTGGTGAATGTGATGTTATATAGTATGGTCTGGCATGTGGCAGCAGTATATCCGTTGGCAGGACCGGACATAACTAGAATGCTAAAAAAGGTTTTTCGATATATATGGGGTTCTGGGTGTGATTGGTTGGGTAGAAGTGTTGTTATGCTACCGGTCGACAAAGGTGGATTGGGTTTAATAGATATAAGATTAAGGGTTAAGTGTATATATTTGAAGAGGGGGTTTCTCCGAGTGGAAGGTTGTGTGGGGAAGGGTGTGCAAGCATTATATGAGGAGGCACGAAGGTGGTGGGTAGGATCAGAGATGAGAGAGTGTGAGGATGTGCTGCGAGCTTTATTGTATGTTAGAGATCCGTCTAGGATACGGGTAGGTGTTCTGGAGCGTGCTGTAGGGGTGAGGGTGATTGCAAATGTTGAGGGCATATACCCAATGTATGCATGGGGAGACATTTGGGTAAGGTTGCGGTTGGTGCGCATCAGACCAAGAGTGAGAGAGGTAATGTTTCGTTTCCTTCATGGAATATTGCCGTCTGGTGTGGTGCTTCGGGAGAGAGGGTTGATGGTGGAGGACGTATGTAGGGTGTGTGGGGATAGGGAGACAGCTTTTCATGTAGTATATTTTTGTAAAAATTTGGAGTGTATACGGGAGTGGATGGGTGGGATTTTGAGGAGGGTGGGTGGGGGAGGGATATCGGTATTAAGGGCATTGAGTTTAGATGTGGGAGGTGTGGAAGAGTCTGTGCAGCGTGCTTTGGTGTACATCATAACTGATTTTGTTTTCGTATCATGGGCCATGAGGGGTAATGGGGATTGGATGGTGCGAAAGAAGGTATTGGCTGCAACAATGTACAAAACACTTAGTCGTAATAGGGGGATATATGGAAGTAGATGGGAAAGGGTTTTTCCTGAAGGATATCGAAGTATGAATGTCAGAGGTTTGTTGGCGGAGTAAGGAAAAAAAAAAAAAAAAAAAAAAAAATGGGGGGGGATGTGTTTGGATTTTCAGGGGTTGCATCGGGCTCGTCTCAGAATTTGGGAATGTATGAGGAGTTCCGTGATATGGTGTGAAATGGCAGCGTAGTTGTGGAGTGTGTTTTAAGTAAGTTTGTGGTGGTTTGTAAGGGAAAAGTTAAGATTTTTATGGATATGGAAATGAGCAATATTTGTGTGCATGTGAAAAGTATACGGTCATACTCAGAATGGTATACTGATGTATGTTATGGATAAGTTAAATTTGGAATATGTTGTAATGTATTATCAGGATTGGTGGTTGTATTAAAGCAAAGGACATGCGGGCGTGATAAATATGTCTGTGTACCAAATGTACTGCTAATAATGAGATAATGTAATGTGTGTGATTTTTATCATACATCAAGTGTATATAGCAGTATGTAAGAGAGAATTTCATGTACTCAGTATGGGTTGTATATTGGTATTCGGTGAAGTTCAATGAATATTATTGACGAGTGATGGGTATATAAGGACGTGTTGATGTACAATGTGTTAAGTAGGGTTAGGATGGTGAGGCAAGTAATGCTGCGGTCTGTAGAATAAGAATATAGTCTCGTTTAAGTTAATGTTTAATAGTAATGACTATGTATATTTCATTATATAGTAGAAGAAGTTTGTTACTTAAAACTGGAAATTATATTTGAAAAATATTACTAAATATACGTGATTGTGTAAGTTCGCTTGTGGTGATGAATGTAGTGTATGGAAGTGAGGTGGGATGAATGTAGTGTATGGAAGTGAGGTGGGATGAATGTAGTGTATGGAAGTGAGGTGGGATGAATCATTTGTTATATTGTACTGTGTTTAGTTTTTCTGTGGTGAGGTGTGGAGATTGTTATTTTCAAACCTTTATTTGTTTCGTAATTATTGAGGTGTTACGTATTATGTATTTGATATGAAGTTTAATATACAACAATAATAAGTGTGTAAAGAATTTTTGGATAATTGAGAATGTCTTCGTACATACAGTTTTATGTAAAATGTCAATACCTGTGACATTCTTTGGGTTATATTGCATATTGTGTTTATGGCTGCAATTTTGGATGTAATAAACCCACCTGTATATGAAGCTGTGGGCTGTCTTTAGTTTAGTTCTTATGTATAAGTTTAGTGCTACGGTAGGGAATGTGGAGTTTTCTTTTGTTATATATAATGGATACGTTTCATTGCTTACATTGTCTACATGTATAACTATGTATTGCGTTTTTCAATAAAATATAAAAAAAAAAATAACGCAGTTCCAGTCCCCACCAACGATGGCCACAACAGGTAAACCACGTAAGAAAACTAGTTCTTCACATACAAAATCCCTTTTTACTCTCACATCATTTTCTGCTGGTGCATACACACTTACAAAGGATACCCTCTGCCCCATCCACCACCCGTCCACGTGCAATACTCTCCCCCCTCCCCCCTCACTTCTTACCAACACAAACGGGCTCGCCTCCATGATCAATACATCCACACCACCTTTCAGACGTGCAGATGGCAGAGTCATGACCTGAAACCCCACCACCTCGAGCTCTCTTCCCTCCTTGAAATTGTGTTCTTGCAGGAACACTACATCCACCCTATATTTACACAAACATTCGAAACCATTCCTTCTTCACACTATTACACAGTCCATTTACGTTCACAGTCATACACCTAAGGTCTCTTTATAGTTTCCAACCCTTCCTCCTCTCTTCATTCATCCCAGAGCCTCCTGCTCCAGAGCCAGCACAAGGCTTCACACCATCAACCCCTTCCCCTTTTTGCAATGCCTCTTATCTTGACTACCTCGACAATGCTCTTCCTTCCTCCTAGACCTCTGCGCAGGCGCCAGGACATCATCTGAGTCTGACGCCACCGCTCTCTTCCTCGTGATGCCCTCCACTTCCATGTTACCTTCTGAGGTTCCCTCACGATGTACCTCAACCTCCACCACGCCTCGTTCCACAGTACACGGCGACATCTCATGCTTACTAGTTGGCCCGTCAACCCTGCTATGGTTTTTATCATTACATTCCTCTACAGGCAATGCCGTGCCTCCCACCAGCTCAGGAACAACATTCTCTGCAGGCGGCATCAATGTCCTCAACACTTCCTGAAGCTCTTCCTCGAGAGCCTGCACCTCCTTCTGCACTTGCACTTCTGTACTTTTCCCTTGCCTAGTAACAGATCCTTTTATGTCACAGCTTACCTCACACACGTCAGTCTCCTCTTTGGAATCCTCCACCTCGTCACTCCACAAGTGCCCAAGCCCTTGCTTTTGCGTGGGGCTCTCAACAACAGCTACCACACTGGTAACTGGTGCTTCACCAGTTTGTGCAGGCGCCCTCCTCAGCTTCACACACGCTGCCGCCATATGGTCGTACACCCCACATATTCTGCATGTACATCACTGTCTGGCGTATGATACCATAACTTGCGTCCTGAAGTCCTCCAACACGACGTAAGATGATATGGGATGTCTCAGAGTCATCTTCAGGGAAAAGGTTCCCTCCAGACGGCCCATGTAAGCACCAGCCATCCACTTGCCCTGTTGTGCCAGATGTATGGTCCCATATGCCTCAAAAACACTCCTGATGTCAGCCTCATCTGCCTCAAATGGGACATTTCAAATCTTAACCCACGTAAAGTGGCGAGATACGTCGATCAAACGCACCTTCACAGCTGGAGTAGCGTCAAGACTCACGTCTTGGAATCTCGCCACCAAAGACTCGTACACAGCCGTGGAATTCAGTTTGACGAAGATTCTGTAAGCCCCATTCAGGGCAACACCATACACCTCATCGTCCTGGATACCATAGGTCTCCCTAATGATTGTTGGGAGTAATACCTGCACTGAAGAGGGTGAAATCGCCCCATGAAGCAGCTCAATACCGATGGTATTTACGCGCCTCCTCACACTCAGCGCCATGTTGGTACAAAGTAGCTCGTCTGAAAACAGCAGAGGGGTGCAGAGCACAACCGCAGTCTACCGTGGTCAGGCAGCGAATTGATGTAGTAGGTAGATGACTAGCGTAGTATGCCTTGAGCTAGTTAACATGGTACACATGGTTTGATTTCCTCTTCCCCAGCGTACGTATTAAATAATTATCTCAGTTAGATAATTATTTAATACGTATAGTCCTACTTAGACTCCCGATAAGTAAGAACTCATAGCTAAACGAATCTTTTTGTCAGATACACATTCTGATGCTAGCATATATTCTGAGTAATTTTATCTAAAACAGTGGGATCAGAGGTATTACTAGGATTTTGGTGCCTTTGTTGCACGGAAGAGGATATGACTTGTGTGGGGGCGCCAACTGCACAACCGTTTCTTGTATCTCTTTCTAACTTATAGCAATACCCTCTAGCATGTCCTTTTCTGTTACAATAGGTACATTTAACTTTCTTCTCGGTATCAGATTTCTGTCTAGCCACACAGATTCAGGATTGTGAGTTTTCCTGGTAAATGTTCGAGAAGTTACAGTAGCAGGTTCATCAGACTGGCACTCATCAACTGATTTAGGTTGCCAAATTCTAGGACACTTTTTAGTTACCTTGTTTCTCTGTTTTACTATGTACAAGTTTGTGAGAAATCTCATAATTGTCTGCTAATGCTGCAGTCTCCAGAATATCTGAGGCAGTATGATCAATCAGATATTCTTGTATGTCAGCAGACATACAGTTGCTAAACTCTTCATGAAGAAACAACTGAACCAGACTCTCATAATTATTGCACTTAGCAGCTCTGCACCACCTCTCAAATGCAACTCTTTTCTCACGAGCAAACTCAACACAAGTTTGATCTTTGTAGATGAATGGTTCAGAGAACCGACATGTTGATAAATTAGACACATGTACAACTCTTGGGTATCTTTATTGAGGAAACGTTTCGCCACAGAGTGGCTTCATCAGTCCATACAAAGGAGAATCTTGAAGAACAGGAGGAGAATGAGGTAATCAGTCCCTCAACCTTGAGTCGATGTGGTCAGTCCATCAATCTTGAAAAGAATACGGCATACGTGCGTAGAAGGAGCTTATAAACCGTTGGTAGGAGAGGTGCAGCAGTCATAGGCGGTGTCACATTTGTTCAATGTGGAAGTAGGTCATGCCCAAGAATTAGGCAAGCGAAGAATTCCCAAATATTAAGATCCCAAGAAGTTGCAGTGTCTGACAGGTTTGTAGATGAATGGTTCAGAGAACCAACATGTTGATAAATTAGACACATGTGCAACTCTTGGGTATCTTTATTGAGGAAACGTTTCGCCACACAGTGGCTTCATCAGTCCATACAAAGGAGAATCTTGAAGAACAGGAGGAGAATGAGGTAATCAGTCCCTCAACCTTGAGTCGATGTGGTCAGTCCATCAATCTTGAAAAGAATACGGCATACGTGCATAGAAGGAGCTTATAAACCGTTGGTAGGAGAGGTGCAGCAGTCGGGTGTAGCATACATGGTACTAGTATGAGGCTGAGTCATAATACCAGCTACACTCTGTACTATTGTGTTAGTCAGGAGGGAAGGTGTGACTGTGAACAGAGCTACACTAGGCTCAGACACTTCTGCCTAGTTGCTCTCTCTTCTACTTCATCAGAGTCATGCTTCCTGTGACACTATGCTCTCTGTATCTGAATCATAATCAGACATCTCTGCATGAGCAGAAAACAATTCTTTAATTAAAGCTCTGACAGTTTCTGTGGTGTAATTCCTTTTATACGTCACACAGAGATATTTGGCTACTAGCTAACACATCTTAAGTTTTAAAGTTGTCAACTTCAAGAAAGTCAGAGTATCAATTGACTGTTTCACTTTGACATACATCATGAAAATAAGTACATTATGAGAGAATGATCCATCTCCTT
>NW_027198903.1:0-38100 GCF_038502225.1 Cherax quadricarinatus
TGTGTATATATATGTGTTTGTACATGCATGTGTAGTGTGACCTAAGTGTAAGTAGAAGTAGCAAGACGTACCTGAAATCTTGCATGTTTATGAGACAGAAAAAAAGACACCAGCAATCCTACCATCATGTAAAACAATTACAGGCTTTCGTTTTACACTCACTTGGCAGGACGGTAGTACCTCCCTGGGCGGTTGCTGTCTACCAGCCTACTACCACAGGATGGTAGTACCTCCCTGGGCGGTTGCTGTCTACCAACCTACTACCACAGGATGGTAGTACCTCCTTGAGCGGTTGCTGTCTACCAACCTACTACCACAGGATGGTAGTACCTCCCTGGGCGGTTGCTGTCTACCAACCTACTACCAAGGATTTGTACTCTTAGTAGTTAAAAATAAATATACCACATATAAGGACATCAAAGGTAAAAATAACAAACAATAAAGAACTAATAGCATGAATAAAACACTCAGCACATAATTATTATTACACCAAGTAAAGATAACCAATATCACTTAAAATCCCAATTTCCAAAGACTTCTCAGAGCTCCAGAGATTCCTATGAGCACGTCAGTAATTAGGTCACCCTGCCTGGGTGGAATACGGCCTGGTCATTTATAAAAAAAAGCATAAGACTGTGGGCCATCATTTTCTTTACACTCAGTCAAATTAAACTTTATTTTTAGCCTTACTGTCCTTTTAACACTATGAACATGCCAAAATTATTTAATTATACTAAGCTAAATACTGTAAATCGAAAGAAAATATGAGTGAACTGTTTTGTCATGAAAGCCCTAAATAAACTAATTCACAATAAAATTAAAGACACTGGTGAGAATAGTACAGTGGACCCCCGGTTAACGATATTTTTTCAATCCAGAAGTATGTTCAGGTGCCAGTACTGACCGAATTTGTTCCCATAAGGAATATTGTGAAGTAGATTAGTCCATTTCAGACCCCCAAACATACACGTACATAAATACACTTACATAATTGGTCGCATTTGGAGGTGATCGTTATGCGGGGGTCCACTGTATATCAATTCAAGTTACAGTATTTTGTTAAAATCATCTCATTTTAAAAATTTTGCCCATTTTATTTGGCTATTACTCGCCTCCAGAAGGTGTGAATGGGTCTCTCTGACATTTCTTTTTTTTGTCAAACTGCAAAGCAAATGAGCAATGACAACTTCCTCTATATGCTTATAAAAACAATCATCAATGTTTTAAGAATCCATGGTGCAATTAACATTTAAAATCTTGCTAAAGACTGTTAGAGCAAATAGTTCATGGAAATAACATTAAACCTTAATAGAGGGAACCATAGCCTGATTTATTTACACATTAACCTATTAAAAAAAAAAGGTCCTAAGAAAGCTCTCCATGTTCTCTAACATATTTACTTTCCATGACCAATGTTGGAAATAATTTTGTTTAACCCTTTGAGGGTCCGTCCCGTAGATCTACGGCTTTACGTTCAGGGTCCAAACCGTAGATCTACGTCATGAGCTCAGCTCACTCTGATAAACTGTGAGTGGTACATTTGGGCCTAGATATGAGAGAATACATCTATGTGGTATGTGTGCACCACATAAAACAGATCCTGCAGCACGCTGTGTATAATGAGAGAAAAAACTGAAATCATGATTTTTCGATTAAAACAGCGACTTTACAGTATTTTTTCGTATGTTTTTTATAGTTCTATTTGCGATTTCTTGGTCTCATTTGATAGAATGGAAGACATATTACAGAAATAGAGATGATTTTGATTGGTTTTCACACTGGAAATGGCTTGAAACTGAGCTCAAAGTAGCAGAAATGTTAAATTTTTGCCGATATTCAAGAGTAAACAAACGACCTCACACGTCTAATACACGCCAGCTGGTGGGTCTAATATACATTCACAAATATGGTGAAGATATTTATACAATTATTACAGTATTGCATAACAGTAAATCTTCTATTTTTTGGTGTGAATAAAAATTCATTATGTGAATAAAAAATCAAAATGGAATTTATTTGTAAAGCCTCAAAACGTAACTAATGAACAGAGGAAATGTTAGTTTAGTTCCAGGAATACCTACATTGTTTATTCTGGACCCTATTTTGAAACTGGAATATTTTGAACTTTGTGTTAAATTGGCCAAATTAACAATTTCCGATCACTTTAATTTGTAGTTGAAACAGTTGACTTGGCGATTTCTTGTGCTCAATCGATAGAATAGAAGTAATACTAGTGAAATAGCTAAGAATTTGGTTGACTGGAATAATGTAATTGGCCTAAAATGGGAGTCAAAGTCGGCAAAATCACCGATTCGTAAATATCGCTGACACATCAAAATTCGCGAGAGCATAATTTTGTGAATTTTCCATCAAATTTCGTACTTTTTGTTTTATTACCTTCACACAAAGAATCTCTACCATTTCATAAGAAAAAATAATTTTTTTTTTTTGAAAATTCTTGGACACTGGGGCACCACTTCAGATTTGGGCCTTGGACCCTGAAGGGGTTAACTTGCAAGATGACTGTTTCCGGGTTATTTATAAAGTTTAAATTGACATACCTGTGATACAAAGGTAATAGCAATGCCAGATTTCCCTGCACGAGCAGTTCTCCCAACTCTGTGAATGTAGTCTTTGCTGTGCATTGGAACGTCAAAATTGATTACGTAGTCCACAGAAGGTATGTCCAGGCCTCTGTGAAGAAGCAAAATGACACAATCCTTTAATATGCTATCAAAAAATAGTTTATTATTTTGAAATTACCAATTTAGATTCCATTGACATTTTGATTTATTAAGACTATAAATACTGGCAAGTGTAAACAAAAAAAGCTTACCTTGAGGCCACATCTGTTGCAAGAAGAATAGATCTTTCTTTTACTTTGAACTTATTTAGTGCTCCCAGACGTTTGTTCTGTGACATTTTGCCATACAATGGAATAGCAGTGAATCCAAGGTTTCGCAGCATTAGTGCAGTTTTGAGGGTTGACTGCTGAGTGGCACAAAAGACAATAACAGCCTGGTTTCCAATTTCATTTAAGATGTATGCCAGATACATGTGCTGCAAAGATGTTATTATGGTCCATGACAATAATTCATAGAAAATGTCATTTAAAGGTACTTATACACACCATAAAGAATGCACATAACCGATATACACCTTTAATTACATTTACCGTTTGTTAGAGAAGTTAATACAAAATCTTATTGTAAATAGCAATATTAAATTTATGCATCAAGCTACACCTTTATTCACCATTTCATCAAGTTCCTAACTTTAATGCCTAGAAGCTGCTATTTTTGCATTATATACTGTACAGGCAGGCTGTGCTTATACAGCAGGTCAGGCTCCGGGCTACTGCTGTAAAACAAAAAATCACTGACAAGTGAAACAGTCTTTTATCACTTTCATATGCATATAAAAGCCTGATGACATGTTTACACTATCATATATTAAATGAGCAGTAGAGCTAGGCCTAAAAAATGTATATACAGTACATAAATTACTTTAAAATATTTTCGTCCTTAACTTATACTGAGTTACTATAATTATTATAGGAAGTCCGAATAAATGAAGAATGTGTATAACTGAAAACTCCTGTGTTAGTGAAACACTGTAAAACGAAGTGCTGTAAAGTCATTGTTTCTTCATTAGATAGTGCAGAATCTCAGTAAGCCCAACTCAGATATTGAAAACGCAATCAATTACTCTCTCAAAGTAATCACTCATTTTCACTGATAGAGCAACAAATGCAATAAAATACAAAGCATGAGAAACCCAAAACCACACCAAAATCTGCGACAATACTGGTGAAAATTTATTGAATGGGGAAACTGCCATCCAAAATTTCTTTTGCAAAACTGCCAAAGGATGGCACATATGTCTGTTTGTACACAGAAAACTAAAGGCGAGACCTCACATTTGCCCCCAAAACGTATGTGGTAGTATTTTTGCAAATTTTTTAATATAAAGGCAGTAGTTATTTTTTTTTTTCAGCAAGTCGGCCGTCTCCCACAAAGGCAGGGCGACCCAAAAAAAGAAAATCCCCGAAAAGAAAATACTTTCATCATTCAACACTTTCACCTCACTCACACATAATCACTGTTTTTGCAGAGGTGCTCAGAATGCAACAGTTTAGAAGCATATACTACGTATAAAGAATACACAACATATCCCTCCAAACTGCCAATATCCCAAACCCCTCCTTTAAAGTGCAGGCATTGTACTTCTCATTTCCAGGACTCAAGTCCGGATATATAAAAATAACCGGTTTCCCTGAATCCCTTCACTAAATATTACCCTGCTCACACTCCAACAGATCGTCAGGTCCCAAATACCATTCGTCTCCATTCACTCCTAACACGCTCATGCACGCTTGCTGGAAGTCCAAGCCCCTCTCCCACAAAACCTCCTTTACCCTGTCCCTCCAACCTTTTCGAGGACGTCCCCTACCCCGCCTTCCTTCCCCTACAGATTTATACGCTCTCGATGTCATTCTGCTTTGATCCATTATCTCTAAATGACCAAACCACCTCAACAACCCCGCTTCAGCCCTCAGTCTAATACTTTTATTAACGCCACACCTTCTCCTAATTTCCCAACTCCGAATTTTCTGCATAATATTCACACCACACATTGCCCTTAGACAGGACATCTCCACTGCCTCCAACGGCCTCTTCGCTGCGGCATTTACAACCCAAGCTTCACACCCATATAAGAGTGTTGGTACTACTATACTTTCATACATTCCCTTCTTTGCCTACATAGATAACATTCTTTGTCTCCACATATACCTCAATGCACCACTCACCTTTTTTTCTTCATCAATTCTATGATTAACCTCATCCTTCATAAATCCATCCGCTGACACGTCAACTCCCAAATATCTGAAAACATTCACTTCTTCCATACTCCTCCTCCCCAATATTAGAATACTGTTTTTAGAGTGCAAGAGTTAAACACACTTGATAATCAAAAGATTTTTTATGGAAATTTGTTTATTTAATTAGTCTAGAGCATGCACAACTTACTTTATGTTTACAAGGAATAAAGAGCATATACTGCTGTAACTTGGTCACGGTCTGGTACTTGGATGACACTTCCACCTTCACAGGCTCTTTCAGATGTGCTCGTTGAAGTTTGTTTACCTGTTAAAAAAACACGAACTACTTGAAAATTTACTGGGCAACTTAGAATGGAATAATGTTCAGCAATACATTATAAAACAAACCTTTAATGAAGAAAAAATATTAAACCAATAAAACTCAGTAAACAGTATCTAAGTCATTTATGTAGGTTATTTCAGCATTGTTAAGATTCAGTAAGTGTATGCAGCATCAACTATTACTTTGCTGGTCATGGTGGCAGAGAAGAGCATTGTGCGTCTCTCACGGGGCAACACTTTCAATATTTTGTCCACCTCTTCTTCAAAATCCAAGTTAAGGATGCGATCTGCCTCATCCATTACCTTCAGAAAATTAAAGGGTTAGCTCGTATGAAAGCAGCATATATAAAGTGTATCTTTTTTTTTTTTTAACAAGTCGGCCGTCTCCCACCGAGGCAGGGTGACCCAAAAAGAAAATACTTTCATCATCATTCAACACTTTCACCACACTCACACATAATCACTGTTTTTGCAGAGGTGCTCAGAACACAACAGTTTAGAAGCATATGTACAGTGGACCCCCGGTTAACGATATTTTTTCACTCCAGAAGTATGTTCAGGTGCCAGTACTGACTGAATTTGTTCCCATAAGGAATATTGTGAAGTAGATTAGTTCCATTTCAGACCCCCAAACATACACGTACAAACGCACTAACATAAATACACTTACATAATTGGTTGCATTCGGAGGTGATCGTTATGCGGGGGTCCACTGTACATATAAAGATACACAACATATCCCTCCAAACTACTAATATCCCAAAACCCCTCATTTAGAATGCAGACATTGTACTTCCCATTTCCAGGACTCAAGTCCGGCTATATAAAATAACTGGTTTCCCTGAATCCCTTAACTAAATATTACCCTGCTCACACTCCAGCAGCTCATCAGGTAACAAATTCCATTCATCTCTATTCACTCCCATCTAACACACTCACACATGCTTGCTGGAAGTCCAAGCCCCTCTCCCACAAAACCTCCTTTACCCCTCCCTCCAACCTTTTCGAGGACGACCCCTACCCCGCCTTCCTTCCCCTACAAATTTATACGCTCTCCATGTCATTCTACTTTGATCCATTCTCTCTAAATGACCAAACCACCTCAACATCCCTTCTTCAGCCCTCTGACTAATACTTTTATTAACTCCACACCTTTTACCTAATTTCCGCACTCCGAATTTTCTGCTTAATATTTACACCACACATTGATCTTAGACAGGACATTTCCACTGCCTCCAACCGCCTCTTCGCTGCAGCATTTACTACCCAAGCTTCACACCCATATAAGAGTGTTGGTACCACTATACAGTGGACCCCCGCATAACGATCACTTTTTTTTTTTTTATTATCACACTGGCCGATTCCCACCAAGGCAGGGTGGCCCGAAAAAGAAAAACTTTCACCATCATTCACTCCATCACTGTCTTGCCAGAAGGGTGCTTTACACTACAGTTTTTAAACTGCAACATTAACACCCCTCCTTCAGAGTGCAGGCACTGTACTTCCCATCTCCAGGACTCAAGTCCGGCCTGCCGGTTTCCCTGAACCCCTTCATAAATGTTACTTTGCTCACACTCCAACAGCACGTCAAGTATTAAAAACCATTTGTCTCCATTCACTCCTATCAAACACGCTCACGCATGCCTGCTGGAAGTCCAAGCCCCTCGCACACAAAACCTCCTTTACCCCCTCCCTCCAACCTTTCCTAGGCCGACCCCTACCCCGCCTTCCTTCCACTACAGACTGATACACTCTTGAAGTTATTCTGTTTCGCTCCATTCTCTCCACATGTCCGAACCACCTCAACAACCCTTCCTCAGCCCTCTGGACAACAGTTTTGGTAATCCCGCACCTCCTCCTAACTTCCAAACTACGAATTCTCTGCATTATATTCACACCACACATTGCTCTCAGACATGACATCTCCACTGCCTCCAGCCTTCTCCTCGCTGCAACATTCATCACCCATGCTTCACACCCATATAAGAGCGTTGGTAAAACTATACTCTCATACATTCCCCTCTTTGCCTCCAAGGACAAAGTTCTTTGTCTCCACAGACTCCTAAGTGCACCACTCACCCTTTTCCCCTCATCAATTCTATGATTCACCTCATCTTTCATAGACCCATCCGCTGACACGTCCACTCCCAAATATCTGAATACATTCACCTCCTCCATACTCTCTCCCTCCAATCTGATATCCAATCTTTCATCACCTAATCTTTTTGTTATCCTCATAACCTTACTCTTTCCTGTATTCACTTTCAATTTTCTTCTTTTGCACACCCTACCAAATTCATCCACCAATCTCTGCAACTTCTCTTCAGAATCTCCCAAGAGCACAGTGTCATCAGCAAAGAGCAACTGTGACAACTCCCACTTTATGTGTGATTCTTTATCTTTTAACTCCACGCCTCTTGCCAAGACCCTCGCATTTACTTCTCTTACAACCCCATCTATAAATATATTAAACAACCACGGTGACATCACACATCCTTGTCTAAGGCCTACTTTTACTGGGAAATAATTTCCCTCTTTCCTACATACTCTAACTTGAGCCTCACTATCCTCGTAAAAACTCTTCACTGCTTTCAGTAACCTACCTCCTACACCATACACCTGCAACATCTGCCACATTGCCCCCCTATCCACCCTGTCATACGCCTTTTCCAAATCCATAAATGCCACAAAGACCTCTTTAGCCTTATCTAAATACTGTTCACTTATATGTTTCACTGTAAACACCTGGTCCACACACCCCCTACCTTTCCTAAAGCCTCCTTGTTCATCTGCTATCCTATTCTCCGTCTTACTCTTAATTCTTTCAATAATAACTCTACCATACACTTTACCAGGTATACTCAACAGACTTATCCCCCTATAATTTTTGCACTCTCTTTTGTCCCCTTTGCCTTTATACAAAGGAACTATGCATGCTCTCTGCCAATCCCTAGGTACCTTACCCTCTTCCATACATTTATTAAATAATTGCACCAACCACTCCAAAACTATATCCCCACCTGCTTTTAACATTTCTATCTTTATCCCATCAATCCCGGCTGCCTTACCCCCTTTCATTTTACCTACTGCCTCACGAACTTCCCCCACACTCACAACTGGCTCTTCCTCACTCCTACAAGATGTTGTTCCTCCTTGCCCTATACACGAAATCACAGCTTCCCTATCTTCATCAACATTTAACAATTCCTCAAAATATTCCCTCCATCTTCCCAATACCTCTAACTCTCCATTTAATAACTCTCCTCTCCTATTTTTAACTGACAAATCCATTTGTTCTCTAGGCTTTCTTAACTTGTTAATCTCACTCCAAAACTTTTTCTTATTTTCAACAAAATTTGTTGATAACATCTCACCCACTCTCTCATTTGCTCTCTTTTTACATTGCTTCACCAAACTCGTAGCAACCTGGTTCGCTGGTTGGGGGAGATAGCCTGTAAATGAGGGTGTGTCCATGCGCCGAATAAAGGTTACGTACTCTTTGCATGCCACACCCCCACCCCCGAGAAGGCTCAGGATTAGGCTGCCACCTCCCAGTGGTAACCGTGCCGCCATGGCACAAAATAATGGGACCGCCTATCCTCTCCACCATCCAACTCTTAGATAGAGCTCAGCTTTCCTAGTGCCTGAAAGCCAAACCCTAAACTCAGAGTGAGACAGCAGTCAGATAAGCCAACATAGGTCCAAGATACAAGCGGACGGTAGCCCGTATCCCCTCACTAAAAAAAAACCCCCACATCAGGGGATAAAAAAAAGAGCTTGAAAGGGGGGTTACCACAAATACATCCTAACCTAAATAAAATATTAAACTAGACTCTTGACAAAGAGTCTGCCAACACATTTTCTTTGCCGGCAATATATTTAATAAAAATATTGTAGGGCTGCAGCCTGAGAGTCCAACGCATAAGCCTTGTGTTGTGATTCTTCATGGCTTGGAGATAGACTAACGGGTTGTGATCACTGTAGACTGTGACCACCTGCGATGTTTGGCCCACATAAACATCGAAATGCTCCAAAGCCATTACCAGCGCGAGGGCTTCTTTTTCAATGGTAGAGTAAGCTCTCTGATGTGGCTGGAACTTGGCTGAAAAGTATGCGATTGGCTGCAGCTCCTTGTTCCCGATTTGTAATAGTACCGCCCCAACCCCAGACTCACAAGCATCAACCTGTAATGAAAAAGGTTTGGAGAAGTCTGGAGACAAGAGAATGGGTGCAGAGCACAATAATCTTTTTGCTTTATTAAAAGCAGTGTTACAATCTGACGTCCAATTAAAGGGAACTTTATGACTGGTAAGAGAGGTAAGAGGGGCTACAATATCTGAGAAATTCTTACAGAATCTTCTGTAAAATCCTATCATGCCTAGGAAACGTTGAAGAGATTTCCTATCATGAGGAACTGGATATTCTTTAATCGAAAGAACTTTAGCAAGTTTAGGTGCAACTTTACCACTACCTACTTCATGGCCTAGAAAAGTGACAGTGGCCTGGCCAAAGGAATATTTAGACAAATTAACTGTTAATTGGGAATTCTTAAAGGTCTCAAACAGAGCTTTAAGTCTAAGTAGGTGTTGATCCCAAGTATCAGACACCACAACAATATCATCTAGGTATGCTGCCGTGCCTTCAAGTCCTTTAATAGCCTGATGGACGAGTTTCTGGAATGAAGAGGGGGAATTTTTCATTCCGAAGGGGGTAACTGTATACTGATAATGACCTCCTGGAATCACGAAGGCAGAGATTTCCTTCGCCTTATCTGTCAAAGGTACCTGATAGTAACCTTTAAGGAGATCTAATTTGGACACAAAAGTAGCCTTACCCACAAAGTCAATTACGTCATCCAGACGAGGAAGAGGGTAAGCATCTGTAATTGTGACCTCGTTCACTTTACGGTAGTCTGTGCACATACGAAACCCTCCATCAGCCTTTTTTACTAGGATGCACGGTGAAGCCCATGGACTAGACGACTCCTCCACTAAACCATGTTCTAACAAGAAGTCTACTTCCTGCTGAAGTAACCTTTGCTTTTCAGGATTAGCTCTGTAGGGGGAGAGTTTAATTGGTTTAGATTTTCCCACATCTACATCATGGTAACCTAACGTACATTTTTTCGGCACATCCGAAAAAATATTAGGATATGACTGTAGAAGCTCAGTTAAATTGGTTGCTTGTATTTCAGATAATCCATCCATTAACGGGCTAGGATCCTTGAGGAGGACAGAATTTGAAAGTTTAGTATTAATTTCAGAGATAGAGTGCAAAGAGTCAGAGTCGTCCTCAGAGGTAGAGGACAGAGTCATTACTGGGACTTTATCTGGTGTATGAAAGGCCTTGATTTGATTTATGTGGTAAGTTTTTGTTTTTGAGGTCTTATCAATGGGAGCTACCACATAATTTAAATCAGATAATCTACTTACTATCTGCATAGGTCCCGTAAATCTAGCTTTCAAGGTGTGGCCAGGTATAGGTTCCTGCACCAACACCTTGTCTCCTGGATGGAAGGAGCGGAATTGTGCACTTCTGTCATACCTCTGTTTCATCTTACTTTGAGCTGTCTTTAGCTTAGCCGTGGCTAACTCACGTGCCACCTGCAACCTTGAAGACGGGTTGTAGAGTGCTGAGCTTACGTCTTCTCCCATCCATCCTTCTTTGAGCACCCGAAGAGGACCTCGTACATTGTGCCCAAAGATCAGCTCAAACGGACTATACCCTGTAGACTCTTGCACCGTCTCTCGTGCTGAGAACAGCAACAATGGTAGAGATTCATCCCAATCTGTCGGAAAGTGCATGCAAAAACTTCTCATCATTGTTTTTAATGTTTGGTGGAATCTTTCCAAGGCGCCTTGGGACTGAGGGTGATAGGCAGTGGATAAGTTGTGAATTATCCCTAACCTAGTTAATACTTCCCTAAATGCTTTGGCAGTGAAGTTAGTACCTTGATCACTTTGTATAGTTTTAGGAATGCCAAAACAAGAAATGAATTTTGTTAAAGCTTTGAGAATAGCTTTAGTATTGATACTACGCATTGGGATCGCTTCAGGATATCTGGTTACTTTATCCATAATTGTAAATAAATACTGATTTCCAGACTTTGACTTAGGTAGTGGACCTACACAATCTATAATTAAATCTGCAAAAGGTTCTCCATCAGCAGGTATGGGTTGGAGAGGTGCAGGTTTAATAGAATGTCCAGGTTTTCCAACTTGCTGACATTCTCGGCAACACCTAATATGATTCTTCACATCTTTCTTTAATGTTGGCCAATAAAATTCTTTTGTGATTCTATACAAGGTTTTTGTAATTCCTAAGTGACCTCCTGATGATGTATTATGAGCTATATTTAATATCTGAGGTCTATACTTGGTTGGAACCACTAACCTGTCGTATAATTGCCGGCCCTCTGTCTCCTTACCAGTCTCAGTGCATACCAAATAATCATTTTTAACTTCATACTTGACTGGATGACCCAAAGAGGATTTACCCATGGCTGCCTGAAAAGCGAATTTTAAAGAAGGGTCCTTTCGTTGTTCCTCCCGGAAGGACAGTCCCTCGGGCATGGAAACAGAGACATCTGGCAATCCTGCAACCTGGGAATAGGAAGGCTTGATCGGGGTCTGTTCACTTGATTTACGAGACTCCGGCCGGTGTGTCTCATAAAACAACGTGGCTATTCCGAGATCGGAGTCGTCCAAGGATAGGTCAACATTCTCCCCAGACAGCCCTTGGGATGTTGCCCGAGTTATGGCCAACACTGGAGAAGCATTAATCATTATAGGTTCAGGACACGAAGTAACAGTAGTAATGTTATTACCCAGTAATAACATGGCATTTTTCATGGGAAATCCTTTTGAGATACCTACAGTCAAGTACCCAGTGTAATATTTGCACTGTACATAAATTTTATGCAAAGGAACAGAATATATAGTTCCTCCATAGGCTTCCAATAAAACTGATGAATTCAAGGAAGTATTCTCTGAAAGGGGTAATATTCCTTCTCTGACAAGTGAGCAATATGCTCCAGTATCTCTAAAGGTATTTACTTTAGTTGGTTCTGAGTTTTCCTGAAGGGAAATAAGACTTTCGCAATAATAAGGGGCCATACCTTTTTCTACTTCTCTAGGGGACATGTTACTAGGGATATTAGAGATTTTCCCGATGGGTTGAGGTTTTTGGGGGCAGTTGGAACTGATATGACCTACTTTATTACACCTGAAGCAGACGACAGGCTTGCCCTTTACTCCCTGATGACGTTGCAAGTGGTGTCGTTCTGGCTGGTGCCTCTCTGGATATTGTTGTCGAGATGCTCCATAAGTAGTTTGCCTCTCCGCAGGGGGACCATATGTTGAGAAGCGTGGCTCACCAGGTGACTTGGTTGGATGTTGTAGACGCTCTCCCTCCGGCTGGCACTTCATTCTCCAATGTTGTCGATCTCTGCTCACGCCAGACTGTTGAAAAGAGAGACGGGACCGCTCGGACAAGGAGCGGTTCGTTTCGAAGGTATCAGCCAACCTGGCCGCCTCCAATGCAGTGGTTAAGTCACGATCCTGCAGAAAGACACGAACCTCTGGTCCCACAGACTCCAGCAGGTTATCAATCAGAATAAGCTGCACCAGCTCCTCAAAGTTAGAGACACCACTCGCTTTATACCAGCTGGTAAAAGCTTTGGTTTGCTGTCTCACAAAGTCCACCAGGGATTGACCAAGCTGCCGCCTGTTCAATTTGAAGGTCTTACGATATTTAGCTGGGATACATGTATATGCTCCCAACACTGTGGTCTTCACTACTTGATAATCAGAGAATTCAGCGTCAGTTAATACCGACGTAAATTCCTGTGCCTTACCCAATAATGCTGTATGAACCAACGCTGCCCAGTGCTGTTCCGGCCACCTCAAGGCTCGAGCCTGATTTTCGAAGCTTTCGAAAAATTGCTCTGGTTCGGCCTCATTGAAGCGGGGAACAAGCTGTACTGCTTTTTGTAAACTGAAATCGTTTACAGAATGCGAAAACTGCCTCCTTTCTCTTTCCCTATCAAATTCTTCCCTTGCGAATGCTCTCTGTTCCCTAGTTTGCTCAAGATTGATTTTTGCCAGCTGAAGTGCCAACGACGCTGATTCACCCTGAGACAACCCAGCTGCACTATACTGACCATTTTGCTCCGTAGGTGTATCATCTTCCTCCTGCGAGAACATAGTAGTTTTTTCCCTAGCTCCCGTAAAGGGAGGAGTTTGATGTGCCATCTCTTCTTCAATAAGTATGTCAGCAATAAGTGAACGCAGTTGCGCAGCTGTGAGAGTGCGTTTATAGGGAATGCCAATGGAACGAGCAATTTGCCAACAACGCTGTAGGGACAATTTAGGTAGGTTATGCAAAGTATATGCCGACACCAGGCGTCTGACTCGTCTAGGTGGCATAAGTTATTCGCTATGCACAGTACGAATACCCCAACGTAACACGTTAATTTGCAGAACACGCTTAGCTATGCACAGTACGATTGCAGAATACGCATACAAGCAAAGCCGACTGCACACAAGATTGACCGTAGCGAAGCGAGCACACTGAACAAGCTAGTAGCGAGCTGTTGAACGATCACACAATAGCAAGGCTGATCATAAGCAACTGACACGCAAAATTTGTAAAGCGAAGCGAAACAGCAAGCTACACAATGTTCCTGCTACAAGCTTCACCCTAAGCTCAACCGTTTCTCTAAGTCCAGCTCTCGGACAGGCTACCCATATTACAACCTAGGATTTCAAATGGCCTGTTATCCCAGGTGTAATGGGAGCAAATAAACACAGTAGAAAAAGTTTAGACTTATATTATCCTTCACCAATTATAACAGCAATATGTACACTATGTACAGTGATAAATATAGTGCACTCCACGGTAAGCAAGGCAGAAATAGAAGCCACAAGATAGCAGACCGTGCTTCAACCAGCTCTAGAGTGGGAATGACAAGGGCAGACAGGAGAGCGGTATCCACATAACCTCTGCGATTGTCAATCCCACCTTCTTATTGGCTAGAACCTGGTCACTAGTTGAACGATGGGGCCCCATCATCAACTCTTAGCAACCTGGTTCGCTGGTTGGGGGAGATAGCCTGTAAATGAGGGTGTGTCCATGCGCCGAATAAAGGTTACGTACTCTTTGCATGCCACACCACACAGCTGCCCCGTGGGTGCCAGTGTTTACAAGCCAGCCAGTGCAGTCGTAGCCAAGCATACATTCGGTACATTTCACCTTATCCCAGTTGTGCTTGTAACTGCAAAATAACCTAGGTAGTAGGTTGGTAAACAGCAACCGCCCAGGGAGGTACTACCGTCCTGCCAAGTGAGTGTAAAATGAAAGCTTGTAATTGTTTTACATGATGGTAGGATTGCTGGTGTCCATTTTTCTGTCTCATAAACATACAAGGTTTCAGGTACGTCTTGCTACTTCTACTTACACTTAGGTCACACTACACATACATGTACAAGCATATATATACACACCCCTCTGGGTTTTCTTCTGCTTTCTTACTAGTTCTTGTTCTTGTTATTTTCTCTTACCTCCATGGGGAAGTGGAACAGAATTCTTCCTCCGTAAGCCATGCGTGTTGTAAGAGGCGACTAAAATGCTGGGAGCAAGGGGCTAGTAACCTCTTCTCCTGTATATATTACTAAATGTAAAAGGAGAAACTTTTGTTTTTCCTTTTGGGCCACCCCGCCTCGGTGGGATATGGCCAGTGTGTTGAAAGAAAGAAAGAACTGCAAAATAAGTCACCATGGGCCCCAAGAAAGCTTCTAGTGCCAACCCTGTGGTAAAAAGGGTGAGAATTAGTATGGAAATTAAGAAAGATTTTGAAGGGTTTGGGGCTAACCCTGAGAAGCCTATGCCAGTTGCGGAATTCATTGTGCCTACTTCAAAGACTAAGGAAATTTGTGCAAAGTGGGTTGAAGTGCAAACCTTAATGGATGAAAATCACCCTAACACAGCTACTGCAAGCCGTGCTGGTGACTATTACGATGACAATGTTGTGGCCCATTTTAGGCAAATCTTAAAGGAACGGGAGGTACAAACCTCTATGGACAGATTTGTTGTGCGACAGGGGTCCAGTGACTCTCAAGCTGGTCTTAGTGGCATTACAAGAAGGGAAGTAACCCCAGAAAAGGACTTGCTACCTCAAGTCCTAATGGAAGGGGATTCCCATTCTAAACAGTAACTTCCACACTCTCCCCTCCTCCTATCCCATCAATCATCACCAGATCTTCAATAAAGGTAAGTGTCATGCATTCTATTCTTAGTAGGGTAGTGATTGTGGATGTCTTCTTCAGTTTGTATGTATTAAAATTAATATTTCATATGGTAAATTTTTTTTTTTATACTTTGGGGTGTCTTGAACGGATTAATTTGATTTCCATTATTTCTTATGGAGAAAATTAATTCACCTTACGGTAATTTCGGCTTACGATGAACTCTCAGGAACGGATTAATATCGTAAGGCGGGGGTCCACTGTATCTGAAAACATTCACTTCTTCCATACTCCTCACCAATTTGATATCCAATTTTTCTTTATCTAAATCATTTGATACCGTCATCACCTTACTCTTTTCTATGTTCACTTTCAACTTTCTACCTTTACACACACTCTCAACTTCATCCACTAACCTCTGCAGTTTTTCTTTAGAATCTCCCATGAGCATAGTATCATCAGCAAAAAATAACTGTCACTTCCCATTTTGTATTTAATTCCCCATAATTTAATCCCACCCCTCTCCCGAACACCCTAGCATTTACTTCTTTTACAACATATAAGAAGTAATGTATATACATGTATTTTTTTTTTTCAGTGCACCGGCCGTATCTCACCGAGGCAGGGTGACCCACAAAGAAAAACAAAAGTTTTTCTTTTTACATTTAGTAATTTATACAGGGAAAGGGGTTACTAGCCCCTTGCTCCTGGCATTTTAGTCGTCTCTTATGACATGCATGGCTTACAGAGGAAGGATTCTTCTCCACTTCCCTATGGAGATATTATGTATGTCATTAATAAATATACAGCAGCATGTAACATGCTGCTTTACATGATGAATACTTTATTGCAGAATTATTGTTCATCATGGTACTCATGTGTTTATACATATCCAGTTTGCAAACTAAGCTTTTTATTGTACATACAAATGCTAAAACAATTATAAACATGCAATTAAAATATATTTTTATTATTATTCATTATTGTAACATGACTACCTGAGGCCACAGAGACTGCAACTAGATGATGTTTAATGCTGTACAGTATCAAGAGTACCAATGAAAGCATCTACAGCAGGTTTTGCAATCCATTAGAGTCAGCAGTGTTAATTCGTTTCTTTACATTTTCACATGAACAAGAACTGAGGAACATACACCTATGGTAGATACAGTAAATAAAAAAAATTCTTACCAGGTACTTTAGGGCTTTGAGGTTAAAACCCTTTGTCTTTTCGAGGTGGTCCACAAGACGCCCAGGTGTAGCAACAATTATGTGAGGCCGTTTTCCCAGCTCCACTGCCTGCTGAGTCATATCTATCCCTCCTACGACAACTACGCAGGTTACACCAATTGCTTTACCTGTTTTAGAAGAACAAAAATGCAAAACAAAAATCTCTTAAGTACATATACTTTAAATTAAAGAATGGAAATGTTAAATTACAGGCAGATTAGGCTAACATTAATTGACCTCTGAAAATACTAGTACATATTAATGAAACCACTTAATAAACTTCTACTGTACTTGGCAAATTGAAAATTTGGATGCTAAAGATGACAAAGCTAAAGTCAATCAATAGGAAACTAATTTACCCAAAGCATCAAACTGTTCCTTAATCTGGAAGGCCAATTCTCGAGTTGGTGTGAGAATAAGTGCAAAGAGCCGCTGTGGTCGAGCTATTAAAGCCTGAAGCAGAGGAAGTCCAAATGCTCCTGTTTTTCCAGAACCAGTTTCTGCCAAACCAATGACATCTTTATCTGAGAATAAAATCAGCTTAATTAAATTTTTTACCTTTCACACTTATTACCAAATGTTGTCACAATCGAAGTACAATAACTCTGTACTGTATACAAATTACACTCAAATAAACTGTTTCACAACATGCTGCATTCAGTCTTTTGAAATATTTAGACAAATTATATCAAACATCCACACCTCAAGAACTGACAGCCTTACATGGTAGAGGTATGTATGTTATACTGATACCATCAGCCAAGCCTTTCTCCTAAAATAATGGACAAATTACTATAATGTTCAGTTCTTTAAGCTGGGACTGAGAAACTTTCTCTCTGTCTGTATACAGTGGAACCTCAGTTTTTGTATGCCCTAGTTTGTATGTAAAACTATAGTTATTCTCTATAAAATATATTTTTTGTTAATATTTTTGGGTGTCTGGAACGGATTAACTGGAATTACATTATTTCTTATGGGAAACATTGCTCCAGTTTTCATATGATTTGGTTTATTTTCAGACTTTTTCAAACGGATTAATCATGAAAACCAAGGTTATACTGTATTACTCATTTTCCTTCATATAGAAGATGAGTTGACCTGGAACTGCAGCCATCAAGGACAACATGCTTTTCTGATTGAGAAATAAGGATAAAATGAGAGGTTAAATGGTGAACACAGTTGGTCAGTTATTGATATCTATACCTCTTACATGCAAGACCAATATGTGGAATTTGCTAACAGAAGGATTTGAAAAAAAATCTATGGTTCAGGTGCCATTTAAAGTTAATGTTTTGATTTGGCAACCCATCTTCCAAATAACTATATTACATTTTCACATACAGCTTGCAGCCCATTGCTAAATTAGGCTGGATCAGCTTAGGCTGGGTTAGGCTAGGTTAGGTTGGGTTAGGTTACAACAGAAAAACTATATGTACATATAAAAGGCAGTAAAAAAAAAAAAAATGCCACACAAACAGAAAATAGGCACCCACTGTGTGTGGCTCATGTAAGGTGTCACCAACAGCCACCCATTTGACTGCTTTTGCAACAATACCATAATGTGTGTGGTTATGATGATGGGCTGGATCTGGATGTTTACCAGCTCTTTACTGTTGAAAACTTTTTATAAGTATGGCCTCACTTTTTTACATTAAAATTTTAAATTTAATTCCTAAGATTTAATATATAAATATTTAATAGGTACAATGCTGCGTTATGGTTTTGTCTCTACATAGTTTCAATCAGTGATTAACATGAGAATATATCAGAAACACTGCTGGATAAAGTTAATAAGTTTTCAAGAGGAAACGAGACAAACATCTTCATCAGGTACCTGATCAGCCAGGCTGTGATGGATATGTGGGCCAGTGGGCTGCCAGCAGCCACAGCCTGGTTAATCAGACAAGCACCAGACAAGTCTGGAAGGTAGAAGAACTCTCGGAACCCATCAAATGTAAATGTAAGCCAAATAACACCAAACCTAAGGCTAAGCAGCAAAACAGACAAACTTTTGAAATTAATTAATAGTAATGAACAAGACCAGTAGCAAAAACTGTGACAGGGAGGGTCATTCATTATACATGGTGGAGGCTTCATATCTTATTTGCTAATTGCAAGTTATTGATGCCATGAAGACAAGACATACCTTTTAATGCCAAAGGAATAGCTTCTTTTTGGATAGGTGTTGGGGCCTTCCATCCCAGCTGAGAACATGCTTCACACAGCTCATCGATGATACCCTGCAGTTACAGGTATAAGAGAAATTAAGAAAATGGTGCAAGACCTCTGTGAGTAGTTTTTATTCAGGGCAATCTACAAACAGTATTGCAAACCAAAGTACACACTTTTACAACAGCTTTGAGGGCACACAGATGTTGTGGGCACATACATATATACATACATACACACACAGTGGTACATTAAACAGGTTTAATATAGGATAACCAAATTAAGGCAGTGTGCCTTCTGGTGTATGTATACCACGAATCTTGTTTTGACGACTGGTTAAGCAGAAAAGGAAAAAAAGCCAGTAATAACCTTGACAGTAAACTGGATGTAGATGTGGTAAGATGAAACTTACACAAACACAGGAAACCTTCAGGCCACAATAATCTGAGCTACAAGGTGATATTCTGTTCTGTACTTTTTAGTGTGGTTAGATATAAAATAAAATTCGTACAATTTTTGAAGATGTGTTATAACTTTGTAGAAAATTTTCAAAAATTGTAACTCACAGAATAAGCAGGGTTTGAATTCGTGGCAAGATAATGCAAACACTAGCAGGCCGGTGCTCTCACCACTGCTTGATGCTGTATTAATTAGATCCATCCAACTAGGTACAACATATTTCACTACACTAGCACTTATATTCATGGTCACAGTGGCCCAGTGTTAATCTCCTAAGTGTATAGATTATCATTATAATCATGGGGGAGTGCTAAACCTGTAGGATTATACAGTGCATGTGGGGGGGGGAGAGATGGAAGGTATTCAGGTTCAATTCAGGAAACTGGAGCACAGATCCAATTCCCTAGATCAAGAGCCCCTCACCAGCATCAAGGAACCTCCATTGTGGGGTGAAGTGTATAGAAATGTATCTAGCTGGATAAATCTTATTAAGCTTGCACAGACCAGTGGTGAGAACACTGTCCTGCTACTTATAGGCCTGGCTTGACCTGGGGCTGAACACTGCCTGTTTCTGAGAATTTTTTTAATCTTCATAGGTTTATGTAATCACATTCATGCTCAGGATTATTAGTTATATTACTTAGTTGCATATAGTGTATATAAATTACTAAACCACTACTTAGCATAATCTAAATGAGGGATTACCAAAGATACATCAACTTGAACCAAAATCTGAGGACTTTTATTATTTATACTTCTTGATATGAAGCCAAGAATTACATTTGCTTTATTGTGAACACTTTTGCACTGTTGTCTTGTCTTTAGATTACTGCTAACCAGAAACTCCTAAATCTTTTTGAAATTCAAAGTGACTGAGATCTACATTATTCAATTTATATAAGTGCCAGGGTTATTTATTCTCTTTTTCCCAGGCTTAAAACCTTACATTTGTCTACATTAAACTGCATCTGCCACTTCTCTGACCACTGCATCAACCTATCAGATCTTATAACACTCTAAGTAACTTTACATTGGCACAGGTACACATGAGTACAATTATTATAATGTAAATTACCTAGGATAACCCCAGAAAAGTCAGACACAGAGACTTATTTGACGACCTATTTTAGAATCATTGGCAAACTTGCTTATGTTGATATTTATTCCTTAATCTATATCGTTTATGTAAACTGTGAACAACAAAGGGTCCAACACTGAGCCCTGTGGAACACCACTTGTGATGCCTCCCCACTCTTATTTCTCCCCGATTTATGCAAACTTTCTGCATATCTGTCAACTATGTCTTGATCCAGAAAAAAATTTCCCCTCCTATTACGTGTGCTTGTACTTTTCTCGATAATCTCTTGTGTGGAACAGTTCCAGTTCCTTGGAACAAGAGCCTTTCACCAAAATCAAGGAAATTTCTTTGAGGGGGGGGGGGGGAGTTTTACAACACAGGAAATGGGAGGCAAGGAAAGGAAGGGCAGCTCCAGTCACTTGGATCATGAGAACTTCCCTTGAAGGGGAAAAAAAGCACTTCTCTTAAAGGGAAGATGTGAAAAACATGGCGAAAAATATTCTTACCAGATCCTTGAAGCTGAGAGCAGCCTCTTCCTCCTCCATCTTACTCTTCCTGAAGATATTTGTGATGATATTCAAGCCTTGCTGCTCCTTTTAATAGCTATAAGAGTTGTAGAGTGGTTCCAGAGAGTTATCTTGCTTCTTGATCTTTATAATACGTGGAACATCCTGGAAAAAACTACAACACGTGTTGTTATTGTTGGGGTGTTAAGGGCCTACTAAAACTTATTCCTTATTTATCTCGACTTCACGAGAGATCCGGAAAAGATATTTTGCCCCAAATCTTAGGAAAAAAAAAATATAATGAGAGACAAGCTTTCCGCCGGAAGGAGAAACAAAAATAATAAGCTCTCAATTAAGTCAGGTGAGCTTCCTATTACTTAAGCCCCGGTAGAGCCAGAGGGAAACACACAATGTGAGTCAACAACATCAGGCTTTCCAGGGTCCTAAGAGATGATATAATATGATAACTGATAAATTTTATTTATACGAAATAAAAGTAATTAATAATAAGAATAATAATATAATATCTTTATTTCTACAAGTACATGTACAAGGTATACAGGCCTAGCTGACATCAATGACATACTAGTATATAAAAAGCCGCTTGCTATGCAGAGCATTTCGGGCATTTCGGTCAGTTTTGATTGAGGATGTAACCCACACCAGTCGACTAATACCAAGGTATCCATTTTACTGTTGGGTGAACATAGAGATCTGGTGTAAGGAAACGCGCTCACTGTTTATACCCTTGCCGGGAATCGAACCCGGACATCAGCGTGTGAAGCGAGAACTTATGCCTACCAGGCCACGAGTCACTCAAATAAGTTTATTAAGGTAGGTAAGTAAGTTTATGCGGGTTATATAATATGGTTACATAGATTATCATACGTAGCAGCATATATGTAGAGAACCTGGGATAACCAAAAAAAAAGTCAAATTGACTTATTTCTATTGGTGTCTTTTTAATATAGGTACAAGTACGCATAAGTACAATTGTGTTACATAGTGTAAATTGCCTAGAATAACCCAAAAAAGTCAGACAGAGTGGCTTATTTCCATCATTATTTTTATTGGGGTCCTTGATATTTTAATTAATGGGTTTAAGAATAAATGACATGCCTACTTATTTGGAGACCTTCCATTGTTATGTTCTGAATGTGGGTACTGAATTTCGAGTTGCTACCAAGGGACAGACCTAAGCATTTTCCCTCGTTTTGTCTTACAACGTAAGAACGTTAATTAGTATATTTAGTTTAAACATTTGGAACTGTTCCCAAGCATCATGAAGGTCTTGCTGTCTTAATGAGCTCCTCATTAAGAGTGTTAATGAGAGAGTCCGGGAGCGAGTAATGACAAAAGTTGTCTTATTTGCAAAACAGAACAGGTTTGTGTCATTGAGATGCATTGGGAAGGTCATTAGTAAGTAAGCTTATTCAGGTACAGGTACACATAAATTATCATACATAGCAACATATATGTAGATTACCCATGTAGTGATACTGGTCCTGTGAGGAGCAGCAGCAGGATAATACTGCACCACCTCTAGGGGCCCTTAACAACAACAACAGTTTGGTGTGGTCATGGGCACCAACACATGGTGTGTGATTCTCTCATACTTTATCCATTTATCAGCGATGCAGATTACATGGTGAGTTTAAATATGTGGCCTGTAGTTATAACTTTTCTCTTGACATATGCAAGACATCACCATCCCTGTAGAAGCCATTATTAGATGTACTAGTCATTATATTTTGTTGTTGCAGAAGTACTATGAAGATTCTATGTTCAATAAAGCCTAGAGATAAGGCCTGTGTTTCTATCACAACAATTTATTGAACATAGAATCCTGGGCTACCTGGTGGTGATCCTGCGCTAGACTACATCACAACATGGAGCGTTTACTGAAACCTGAGAGGCTAGACTGTGACCCCAGCTTATCAACGGCTGCTCAGGAATGGAAGCACTGGTTTAAGACTTTCGAAAACTTCTTGGGAGCCCTTCCTAAAGAAGATCTAGATAAACTAAGTCTGCTCATCAATTTTGTGTCACCTAAGATATATGAGGCTATTTCTGAGTGTAATACCTACGAAGATGCTATCAAAACCCTCAAGTCTCAGTATATTAAACCTACAAATGAAATCTTTGCACGCTATCGCCTTGCAACTCGCCGCCAGCAGATTGATGAGTCCTTAGAGGAATACTTTCAAGCACTGAAAATCTTAGGTAAGGACTGTCACTTCCAAGCAGTGACAGCTGCTCAGTATTGTGAAGAGTCCATCAGGGATGCTTTTATCAGTGGCCTGCAATCACCAATAATAAGGCAGCGTTTATTGGAGAATAAAACTCTCGACTTAGCCGCTGCCTTTGACCAGGCAAGAGCTCTAGATTCAGCCCAGAAGAATTCTGAAGTATACAGTACCACTCAGCCTTCTCGAGTGGTAAGTGCTGCAATTCCTGACCAAGACTCTTGCAATGAAGTTACTGTGGAACCTGCCTCAGTGACAGCAGCAGCAGGTACGGTGTGTTTCTTTTGTGGTTTTTCAAGACATCCACGTCCAAAGTGTCCTGCTCGTGAAGCAATGTGCCATAAATGCCACAAGAAAGGTCACTTTGCGAAAGTATGTCGTGCTAATGCATCAACAAGAGCTAGTGCCTCCACACATTCCAGTGATCATGCGACTCTAGCAACAGTGACTTCTGCGGCTACTCCAAATTCACTGTCAAAGGCAGTTGTGAAAGTATTCATCAAAGGAACAGAAGTAGATGGTCTTATTGATAGTGGCAGCTCAGAGAGTTTCATCAACCTTGACTTAGTTAAACGGCTCTCCTTGACTCTACATCACTCATCAGGTACCGTTTCCATGGCATCAACATCTCTCTCTATTCAGACCTTAGGGTTTTGTAAGGTAAATCTCAGAGTTAATGGAAAGGATTATCAAGATGTACATTTAGCTATTCTGCCACAACTGTGCTCTGATGTTATCCTTGGTCAGGACTTTCAGAAGCTGCATGGTAGTGTCACCTTAACATATGGAGGTGAACTGCCTCCTCTTGTTGTCTGTGGACTTAGCACTTTAAGGGTAGACCCACCAAAGCTGTTTGCAAATCTTACCGCGGATTGCCATCCTATATCAGCTAAGTCACGCCGCTATTCTTATGAGGATCGGATGTTCATTGAGAAAGAAACTCAGAGGCTGCTGAAGGAGGGTATTATAGAACCGAGTGATTCTCCTTGGCGTGCACAGGTTGTTGTTGTTAAAGATGGTTATAGGAAACGGAGACTGGCTATCGATTACTCTGAGACAATCAACAAATTTACACTTCTTGATGGGTACCCTCTACCTCGAATTGACGATACAGTGAACAAAATTGCTCAGTACTACGTGTTTAGCACAATTGATCTGCAGAGTGCCTATCATCAAGTCCCTATAAGGAATGAAGATAAACCATACACAGCGTTTCAGGCTAGTGATGGCCTGTATCAGTTTACCAGAGTCCCTTTTGGAGTCACCAATGGGGTAGCCTGCTTCCAACGAATTATGGATTCACTCATTCAGGAAGAGCAACTCATGGGAACTTACGCGTATTTAGATAATGTTACCATTTGTGGCAAGACCCAGGAGGAACATGATGCAAACCTTGATAAGTTTTTGGAAGCCGCCAAGAAGAAAAATATCAGTTACAATGAGGAAAAGTGCACTTTTTCAACTAAAAGGCTTAGCATCCTTGGTTATGTAGTGGAAGGAGGTTCAATATTCCCAGACCCTGAACGACTACGACCTCTACGGGAACTTCCAATGCCTCAAGACAAAAAGTCACTCCGAAGAACTCTTGGTCTCTTTGCTTATTACTCACAATGGATCTACAACTATTCAAGTAAAGTCCGCCCATTGAGTGCTACCACATTTCCTGTGACAAAGGAAGCAGAAGCCGCTTTCCATACTCTCAAACAGGACATTGAAAACTCAGTAGTTCAAGCCATTGATGAGTCCCTACCATTCGAAGTGGAAACGGATGCATCTGACATTGCCATTGCTGCAGTCTTATCTCAGGCAGGACGACCAGTAGCCTTCTTTTCGAGAACTTTTCAAGGATCAGAGAAATGTTATGCTGCTGTAGAAAAGGAAGCCCAGGCCATCATAGAAGCAGTTCGCCACTGGAGGCATTATTTAACTGGTAGACATTTCACCATAAGGACTGACCAACGGTCCGTGATGTATATGTTCGACAAGAGGCACAAAAGTAGGATAAAGAATGACAAGATATTACGCTGGAGGATGGAACTATCGTGTTATGACTTTGATATTCTGTACCGACCGGGTCAAGAGAACATCTCACCTGATGCATTCTCTAGGTCCCACTGTGGAGCAGCATGTCATGATTTGCAATCACTCTCATCTCTCCACAAGGCTTTGTGTCACCCAGGAGTTACACGCCTGTACCATTTTGTCAAATCAAAGAACATGCCCTACTCAGTGGAAGATGTGCGACAAGTGATCAGAGCATGCAGAGTATGTGCAGAGTGCAAGCCAAACTTTCATCAGCCAGAGAAGACTCATCTCATAAAATCCACCCAGCCTTTCGAAAGATTGAATATAGATTTCAAAGGACCTCTACCAAGCACAAATCAGAATAGGTATTTCCTTAACATAGTAGATGAATATTCAAGGTTTCCCTTTGTATTCCCCTGTGCAAATATGGCTGCTTCAACTGTTATTAGTTGTCTTTCACAGTTGTTCTCTATTTTTGGTATGCCAGCTTATATCCATTCAGACAGGGGATCCTCGTTCATGAGTAACGAACTTCAGGAGTTTTTGGCTAGCAAAGGTATTGCCTGCAGCAGAACAACAAGCTACAACCCTCAAGGCAATGGTCAAGTGGAGCGGTTCAATGGTACTATATGGAAGGCAGTTACAATGACATTAAAGTCGCGCAATCTACCTGTTCAACACTGGCAAACTGTCCTACCGGATGCTCTTCACTCTATTAGATCACTGCTGTGCACAGCTACTAATGCAACCCCTCATGAAAGACTCCTCAACTATTCACGTCGTTCCTCTACGGGAGCCTCCGTGCCCACTTGGTTATGTCATCCTGGACCCGTTCTCCTGAAGAGTCACCGTAGGATGAACAAGACGGATCCTTTAGTGGAAGAGGTAGAGCTCCTGCAAGCTAATCCACATTACGCCCACATTCGCTACCAAAATGGTGAAGAGACTACAGTATCTACAAGACATTTAGCCCCAGTTGAAATCCCTATTAGTGTGGAATCTCAAGATACACCAATAGATGTGAAAGATGCTTCGTTTTCTCCTGGAAAGCCCCTTGAGACTACCCCTATGGAAATAGAGGATTCTGCTCCAGCAGTTAATCAAACCCCGCTGGAAAATATCGAACCTGGTGAAGAGGCTCAAGGGCTACGAAGGTCGGGACGTGTACGTCGCCCACCTAACAGTTTGGGAGATTACTGTCTCTGATATTTTAGAAGGGGGAGATTGTAGTGATACTGGTCCTGTGAGGAGCAGCAGCAGGATAATACTGCACCACCTCTAGGGGCCCTTAACAACAACAACAGTTTGGTGTGGTCATGGGCACCAACACATGGTGTGTGATTCTCTCATACTTTATACATTTATCAGCGATGCAGATTACATGGTGAGTTTAAATATGTGGCCTGTAGTTATAACTTTTCTCTTGACATATGCAAGACATCACCATCCCTGTAGAAGCCATTATTAGATGTACTAGTCATTATATTTTGTTGTTGCAGAAGTACTATGAAGATTCTATGTTCAATAAAGCCTAGAGATAAGGCCTGTGTTTCTATCACAACAAAACAAAGAGCCGAGAACACTACACTGAGGCACCCCTGTGTTGATAAGTCTAGATGACGAGGTTATGCCCTTGATGGAGACATATTAGTGCCAGGTAGGGCTTTAAGTATGCAAGAGTATAACCTCTGATACCATAATGTTCCACTTTATGATGCAGGATGTTGTGGTCTACTGCACATGAATGGTGCACAATACCGACAAGATGAAAACTGAGACACATGGGCAACATCTGGGTATCTTTATTGTAGACGTTTCGCCATCCAGTGGCTTTATCAACACAGATTTTAGGACATAATTTGAAGACAGTAGAACTATATAGAAAAAAATGAGGTAATCAATCCCTCAGCCTTGGTGTTGGTGTGTTTCAGGTTTCATGAGTAAGAATAACAAAAGTTATGTTAGTATTTAAAGAATCTAGGAGAACAAAGAGGTCATCACAATGCTTACTCAAGGATCCAACATTGTTATTTAATATTGGTATATTCTTGGCGGCACTGAGAACAGTTTTTTGCTGGATTAGTTGTGTAATAATGTTATTTTTGGAAGAATATAATTATTGCGATAAGGCAAGAGATTTAAATCTGGGTTATTATCAGCATTCATGAACTGTGAAGTAGGATATGTAAACGAATGAAGGATAGGGTTGAATTATCATCAACTGAACACTAGTAATATGAACAACTGAGTGAGAAATAATGTGAAATAATTAACTGGTAAAATTATTATTAACAAAATCAGTTATGAAAATGTACAAAATTATGATAAAATAACTTAAAATATAATGTACAGATGTACACTGCAATTAAGAGGTAGATTATTGATTATGTTTATTGTCATGTAAACTCCAATGAGGTAAACAAAAAAGAGAAACTTTAAAAAAAGAGAAGTGCCCAGCAGTGGACAGTGTGTGATGAGGTCAGACATCCCAGGCAGAGAAAACCGGGATTAGATTTTAGATTTTGCCACCGAAGTGGCTAGTTTACTGTACACCCCATATCTATCCTGTGGATGGTAGAGCAAGAACATATGGATACACAAAAGGCCCAGGAACTAGGCCCCAAAAGGGTTAACAGGTGTACTTTTGGATTTATATCTACATGTCTACAGTTCACTTATCTGTTCGGGAGAATTCGATACTAATTGTGAAATGCGAAATGGCCAATATTCCTTTCTTTAAATATAAAAGCGTTCAGTGGAGTCAGACAAACACCCGTTGTGACCTCTATAATCCTGTTTCTTTTTTCTGCTACCGCTGACAGGATGAGCTGCAGGTGTACAATAAACTAGCCACTTAGACGACACAACTAAAAACTGATGCTCAAGGCAGGAGGTAAAGTTTTTGGTCGTGTCGCCTGAACGGCTAGTTTGTCGTGCAGCAGCAGCTGTGTGCTGCGACAGCCCTATAAAAACATTGCATTACGGAGATCATAATTGGTCTTTGTCAGACCCCACCGAGCATTGTTATATCATTAGGAAGGAATATAAATCATTTTGAATTATACAGTTGCTTTACACAGCTGCTGTACACATTACGGTAAGGAATATAATCTCAAAAAAATAAAAATTATGTTTGAACTCCAGCAGTTTAGGCGCTGAAGTCTAGTTTATAATACTATTTAATACTGTTATTCACAAATAACCCGAAATGACGACCGAAACATCGTCGTAAGCTCCTCTCTCCTATGTGTGGGCTATTTATGTATTACTCTTCGATGCTGAAAATATATGTTACTTTCTTAGTTGTTTCTGTATTAAAATTGAGGAAGTCACTCACAGCAAAACGTTTTCTTTAATTTATGTCCCAAACAATACAGAAGTTTTTATCCACATGCTGTCGGTATCACCACACTATTTACAAGTAGTTGTCGGATACGGTATTAGTGATGACCGTTTTGCAACTAAACTTTCTGTCTCTCCTCCTGAAGTTAGTTTAATATGTTTATTATGCACCCCATACCCATCCTGTGGGGGGTAGTCGAAAGATTACAGAGGTACATAATGGGTCCAGGGACTGGACCCCAAAGTTAGTAAGTAAGTAAGTTTATTCAGGTATACACAAATACAGTTACATAGAATTATCATACATAGCAGCATATGTGTAGAGAACCTGGGATAACCCAAAAAAGTCAGACAGAGTGGTCCTTTAATTTCCATTGGGTCCTTTAATTTCCATTGGGGCCCTTTATTTCCATTGGGGTCCTTTATTTCCATTGGGGTCCTTTGATAGCTGAGCAAGTTACAAAGGTAATGAACTCCAGGCAGATCTAGTCACAGTTATGACAAGTTACAAAGGTATTTACAGATTACAGAGGTACATAATGGGCCCAGGGACTGGGCCCCCAAAGTTTTAATAGCTGAACTAGGGATCCTTTCCAAGATACGATACTACGTGCCGCAAAATGCATTTCTCACACTATACCATTAACTCATTTATCCATACCTCACCTATGCTATCTGTGCTTGGGGATCAACTACAGCAACACCTAAAACCAATAATAAACCAACAAAAAGCTGCAGTAAGAATAATCACTAAATCCCATCCCTGGCAACCCCTCCCCCTATTCTTCATAGATCTAAACTTACTCCCTGTTCAGAACATCCACACTTACTACTGTGCAATCTACATCTAGAGGACCTTAAATTCCAATATTAACCTTGACCTAAAACGCTTTCTTGATAGTTGTGACAGGACCCACAGGCATAACACCAGACACAAACATCTCTATGACATTCCCGGTGTCCTACTAAACCTTTACAAAAATTCAATGTATGTCAAAGGCCCTAAAATCTGGAACACCCTGCCTGAAAACTCTAGAATTGCAGACACATTCATCACCTTCAAAACTACAGTTAGAAAACATCTTATCTCCCTGATACACCCCGTCAACTAACTACATGATAACCACCTGGTGGTTCATAATTACACTCACTCACCCACTGACTATAAACACAGAAATACGAATCTTAATCTTAAAATAATAAATCCTAACTAGTCATAAGTTTGCCTGTGATACTCCAATATAGAAACTATATATTGTGCCAAAACAAAAGCATTCACATTGCTAAACTCACAAACTATGATTTAGTCACTTAGCCATAATACCAAATTACTCCATAATTTGTAATAATTTAGAGTTAAGAATTAATTTAAGTCTGCCCGAAATGCCTAGCCATGCTAGGTGTCCTAGTGGCCCCCTCTGTAATTAGTATTTTAAAACATGTAAACCACACAATATCCAAAATCTGTAAACCCCACATTGTAATCCTTATAGAGAATAAAATTGATTGATTGAAGGTAATGAACTCACAAGTTACAAAGGTAATGAATCATATAAGTAAATTTACTTACTTACGTTTATACATGGCTACAATCATGAACAAATGATAGAGTAAAGAGCAATTCACACTTCCACACCCGGTCACAACTGTAATAAGTTATTGGGGTAAATATTAATTGTTGGGTCATACACACACAAATACCTGGAGTTTATCTGGAGAGATAACATAAGAACATAAGAACGAAGGAACACTGCAGAAGGCCTACTGGCCCATGCGAGGCAGGTCCAAGTCTCCTACCGGCTTAAGCCAATGCACCCAACCTAGTCAGGTCAGGTCACATTGACTTAAGGGAGGAACACGGCAACCGACCTGGTAGCACAAGCTATCAGGTCCAACTCACACCCACCCACATCCACTCATGTATTTATCCAACCTATTTTTAAAGCTACACAACGTTCTGGCCTCTATAACTGTACTCGGGAGTTTGTTCCACTCATCCACAACTCTATTACCAAACCAGTACTTTCCTATATCCTTCCTGAATCTGAATTTTTCCAACTTAAAACCATTGCTGCGAGTCCTGTCTAGGCTAGATATTTTCAGCACACTATTTACATCCCCTTTATTTATTCCTGTCTTCCATTTATACACCTCAATCATATCCCCCCTAATTCTACGTCTTTCTAGAGAGTGCAGATTCAGGGCCCTTAGTCTATCCTCATAGGGAAGGTTTCTGATACATGGGATCAACTTTGTCATCCTCCTTTGTACATTTTCCAGAGAATTTATATCCATTCTGTAATACGGTGACCAAAACTGTGCAGCATAATCTAAATGAGGCCTAACCAAGGATGTATAGAGTTGAAGAACAACCTGAGGACTCCTATTATTTATGCTTCTTGATATGAAGCCAAGGATTCTATTAGCTTTATTGCGAACACTTATGCACTGTTGTCTTGGTTTCAGATTACTGCTAACCAGAACTCCTAAATCTTTTTCGCAATCCGTAATATTAAGATCTACATTATTTAGTTTATATGTGGCATGGTTATTGTCCTGTCCAACATTTAGAACTTTGCATTTGTCTATATTAAACTGCATCTGCCACTTCTCCGACCACTGCATCAGTCTATTCAAATCTTCCTGGAGTGCTCGAATGTCCTCGTCAGAATGAATTCGACGGCCTATTTTGGTGTCATCGGCAAACTTGCCGATGTCGCTCTTTATGCCCTCATCTATGTCGTTTATGTAGATTGTGAACAGCAGGGGGCCCAACACTGACCCCTGTGGAACACCGCTCGTGACGCTTCCCCACTCTGATTTCTCCCCATTTATGCAAACTCTCTGCTGCCTATTTGTCAACCATGCCTCTATCCAGGAAAAAATTTCTCCTCCTATTCCATGTGCTTTAATTTTCCTCAATAGTCTCTGATGTGGGACCCTGTCAAAAGCCTTACTGAAGTCCATATACACAATATCATATTCATTACCATGATCTACCTCCTCAAATACCTTAGTGAAAAAAGTTAATAAATTCGTAAGGCAGGAACGCCCCTTTGTAAAACCATGCTGAGATTCGTTGATTAATTTATGCTTTTCAAGGTGGCTACGAACTGCCTCGGCAATTATTGATTCCATAAATTTTCCCACTATGGAGGTTAGGCTTATTGGTCTATAGTTCGAAGCTAAGGACCTGTCACCTGTTTTGAAAATAGGTATCACATTTGCCATTTTCCACTTATCTGGCACCATGCCAGTTTGTAGTGATATGTTGAAAAGATTAGCCAAAGGTGTGCTAAGCTCCTCTTTACATTCCTTTAGAACCCTTGCATACAGTTCATCAGGGCCTGGGGATTTGTTAGGTTTTAATTTATCTATTTGCCTAAGGACCATGTCACTTGTGACCCTAATCGTGCACAGTTTATTATCGTCCTGTTCTACATAATTTATCATTACTGGAATATCGCTGGTATCCTCCTGTGTAAAAACTGAGAGGAAGTATGTGTTAAAAATTCTACACATTTCCTTATCACTGTCAGTGAGCTGACCCGAGGAACTTTTGAGTGGGCCTATCTTGTCCCTGATCTTACTTCTGTATACCTGAAAGAATCCTTTTGGGTTAGTCTTCGATTCTCTTGCAACTTTAACCTCATAATCTCTTTTTGCTTTTCTAATTCCCTTTTTTATTTCTCTCTTTAACTGAATATATCGATTTCTTAATTGCCCCTCTCCTCTTTTGATTTGCCTATATATGCCTCTCTTTTGACCAATCAGATATTTTAATCTATTGTTCATCCATTTAGGATCATTTTTGTTTGATCTGATTTCCCTATTTGGAACATAATTTGACTGAGCAGCTAGAACTATGCCCTGGAAAGCATCATATCGGCAACCATCACCACCTACCTGACCCTTAGTCAGGTCATTCCAGTTCAGCCCACCTAAGTAATTTTTCAGTCCTATGAAATCAGCCAAGCGAAAGTCAGGGACGGAGACTTGATTGCCATTATTAGGGGAATTCCATGATATATTAAAACTGAGTGATTTGTGATCACTTTCCCCAAGCTCATCATTAACCTCAAGATTATTAATTAGTGTTTCCCTACTGGCAAGAACCAAGTCAAGGAGGTTATTTCCCCTAGTTGGCTCTGTCACAAACTGTTTTAAAAAACAATCCTGGATCGTATCAAGAAAGTCACCTGACTCTAAATTTCCTGTCAAATTGCTCCAGTCAATCTGTCTATAGTTGAAATCTCCCATTAGCACAACATTTTCGTATGTATGCCTTACGAATTTCGCCATAGAAGTTTACTGCACTCCCTATCAAGATTTGGGGCCCTGTTCAAAATTAGTCCCTGATGCTTCTAATTTAATATCTTGTCTAACACAACAATTTAAATACATCGCTACTCCACCACCCTTCCTGTTGACCCTGTCAGATGTGACATTCAGAGGGCATCTCTCTATCTTTCAGATTGAGTTTAATCTTGCACTCCTGATCTATCAAGATTTAATACTGTTTACTATTACCTACTCAAACACAGAATATTTATTAGTAAGTCTTTGTACAATAATATATTTGGGAACAGGAGTACATCATTGGGGTTTAGATAAATGGGGTGGTACACATAAGCAGTGAGACAGGGAATACAATCAACTTGACGAAAATGAACATAATTTGCAATACAGTTCAGAGGGCAGTTCATCACAGGAACTAAGCCACAGGTCCCAAGACCTACACAGCACGAGTACTGCGCCAAGCCAGTACTCTGCCCAATGCCTCCAACAGTCTCCTCCAGAGACTTCAGCAGCCTTCTCCCGAGCCCTGCACCCCAGCAGCAGCTCTGCTCAAAGCCTCTGCTCAGGAGCTCTGCACCCAGGCCAGAGCTCTGCAGGAATCTCCTCTGCTAAGCTGTTCCTTGGGTTTATATGGTGGTCCAAGCACACCCCACAACCACGTGTACGACCTGACGCCTAGGTCTGACGCCGTCAAGAACAAAAGACCTCAGACGTGGGCGTGGCTGACAGACGTTTGCCAAGGCAAGGTGTGACCATATAATTGGTTAAATTAGGTCTCCCCAGAGACCT
Organism: Cherax quadricarinatus; assembly: GCF_038502225.1. NCBI lineage: Eukaryota > Metazoa > Arthropoda > Malacostraca > Decapoda > Parastacidae > Cherax > Cherax quadricarinatus. The sequence goes on from NW_027198903.1 coordinate 33,552, forward strand.
CACAAGCCCAGCTGGACTACATCACATCCCCCTTTCTCCCCCAATTTAAAATATCTGAGAACTAGGACAATTTGTCCTAAGTTATTAGACTATTTTAATCCTAACCCCTTAAATCTATTATAATACAAAGACAAAATTATACATAATACAAAATTATTCATTTACATATATTTCCCTCAACTATCACAAGGCAGCATAATCAGTACACCTGGCAGTTGACCAGCATAACAGTTGCTCTCTGGTGCAAAGCCTCCTTACCCGTCATTTCTCCTTAAAACTAAATATCGGGCTCCAGTGCCTTCCCTACTTTTACTAGAAATGCACTTGCCAATGCTAGTCACCCTCGCACGTTATCCATTCGGCCAAACCTCTCTAGGCTTCTTTGGCATGGAAAACTGCTCCAACGGGTTGCATTCTTTCAAGTAACTGCAACTGGACCACTTCACGACCACCAAGGTCGCATTTTCAGCACACTTCACATGCACACTACAACATCTGAAAATTGAGACAGGGCAGGCATCGCAGCTAAGACCCTCCATTATCCTATGCCACTACTAGGATTCACTGGCCTCATTAAACTAGGCGGCCATAATCACTGGACCGTTTTCAAGGTCACCTTATTTCACACAGGTAACACTAACACTTCTGGCAAGTCAAAGTAGGCTGGGGACATCTCACACTCTTAATAGTCTCTCATGGTTGGCAAGGCATCCCCGCATACCGGTCGTAAAGGTTGACCAGCAAGGCAGGATACACCTCCATACCACCCTTGATAGCAGGCTGGTCCCAGCAGCTGGAGTCCATCTCCGCGGCTCACGGCCTTCAACATCTCCGAGGATTCAAAGTTTATTCTCTATAAGGATTACAATGCTGAGTTTACAGAAATTTGGTTATTGTTTGGTTTACATGTAGTAAAATTGTGATTACAGAGTGTACCACTAGAACGCTTAGCATGGCTAGGCATTTCGGGCATACTGATGGCAGCTCCTTCATAGTAGATTCTCCTGTCCTGGCACACCAGCCAGGATCCCTCACACACCAGTGCAGCATCACCGCTATCTCCTCCTGAGCTAGGCAGCATCCCAGCATCACAGCACGGCTACTGCATCACAGCACGGTCCCAAAATCTCAGCATCCCGGCACGGTCCCAGCAGCGCAGACAGCATCACAGCACGGTCACAGCATAGCAGACAGCATCACAGCACGGCCACAGCATAGCAGACAGCATCGCAGCATGGCCACAGCATAGCAGACAGCATCACAGCAGCCGACATCAGCAGTAGCAGGCTTTGGTCAGTTGCTCGAGATGAGGTGAGGTCACTTCAGGTCATCAACAGCAAGTACGGTCACCTATCCCTGGCAACTGCGGGTAACTGGCGGTCCGCGGGTGATGGTCACAGAGGCTGGGTGACGCAGACACCCACTACACTGGATGACAGACCAGGGCAACATCTACTGGGGCACATCAACTGGGTGACTGGGCACATCAGGTAGATAATAATCATAGGCAGCTCTTCAGTAGGTGACAGTTGTGAGCTAGTCTTCCAAGGTTGGCTGGGTGACTTCTCATTCCTCTGTAAATATTCAATTTCGGCCAGTAATTGCTTCCCCCAAAAGTCTCACACAAATACTGATATTCTCCACCATTTATCTCAAACCAACAACCAACTCCAAATATAATATTACACCCAAACAATTACTCAGACCCACGGACAAAAAAAAAGGTCAGTTAAGGTCACTAGGATTATAATATCATGCAGATATTTACTTAAGCTTTACACACACAAGGAAAAAAAATGGTAGCATAACATAAGTAGTCAAAAAGGCACATGGGACTGATTCCTATTATAAAAATAATAATCATCACCGCTTAGACACCATGTCATGTAGGGGGGTAATGCACTAGAAGACAAAAAGAATGCAGATGTAATATATACAGACTTTGCAAAAGCCTTCGACAAGTGTGACCATGGCGTAATAGCGCACAAAATGCGTGCTAAAGGAATAACAGGAAAAGTCGGTCGATGGATCTATAATTTCCTCACTAACAGAACACAGAGAGTAGTCGTCAACAGAGTAAAGTCCGAGGCAGCTACGGTGAAAAGCTCTGTTCCACAAGGCACAGTACTCGCTCCCATCTTGTTCCTCATCCTCATATCCGACATAGACAAGGATGTCAGCCACAGCACCGTGTCTTCCTTTGCAGATGACACCCGAATCTGCATGACAGTGTCTTCCATTGCAGACACTGCAAGGCTCCAGGCGGACATCAACCGAATCTTTCAGTGGGCTGCAGAAAACAATATGAAGTTCAACGATGAGAAATTTCAATTACTCAGATATGGTAAACACGAGGAAATTAAATCTTCATCAGAGTACAAAACAAATTCTGGCCACAAAATAGAGCGAAACACCAACGTCAAAGACCTGGGAGTGATCATGTCGGAGGATCTCACCTTCAAGGACCATAACATTGTATCAATCGCATCTGCTAGAAAAATGACAGGATGGATAATGAGAACCTTCAAAACTAGGGAGGCCAAGCCCATGATGACACTCTTCAGGTCACTTGTTCTATCTAGGCTGGAATATTGCTGCACACTAACAGCACCTTTCAAGGCAGGTGAAATTGCTGACCTAGAAAATGTACAGAGAACCTTCACGGCACGCATAACGGAGATAAAACACCTCAATTACTGGGAGCGCTTGAGGTTCCTAAACCTGTATTCCCTGGAACGCAGGCAGGAGAGATACATGATTATATACACCTGGAAAATCCTAGAGGGACTAGTACCGAACTTGCACACGAAAATCACTCACTACGAAAGCAAAAGACTTGGCAGACGATGCAACATCCCCCCAATGAAAAGCAGGGGTGTCACTAGCACGTTAAGAGACCATACAATAAGTGTCAGGGGCCCGAGACTGTTCAACTGCCTCCCAGCATACATAAGGGGGATTACCAACAGACCCCTGGCAGTCTTCAAGCTGGCACTGGACAAGCACCTAAAGTCGGTTCCTGATCAGCCGGGCTGTGGCTCATACGTTGGTTTGCGTGCAGCCAGCAGTAACAGCCTGGTTGATCAGGCTCTGATCCACCAGGAGGCCTGGTCACAGACCGGGTCGCGGGGGCGATGACCCCCGGAACTCTCTCCAGGTAAACTCCAGGTAATGATTAGGGGGATATGGGAGTTAGAGGCGGGAGTCAGTAGGTAGGGGACAGGCGAGGCAGTAGGAGGGATGAGTGCGGAGGTCGGTAGGTAATGTGAGGTCACTGGTGACTACAACTTCACCTCTCATTACTCCACCCACCACTCCACACTACTCACCCTCTCACTACTTTAACTAAACATAATAAAATATAAGAAATAGGAAGAGCAAATAACGGGGACAGTGAATATTATTATTCTACTCCAACACAGTTTATTATTAAGTCTTTGCACAATAATATATTTGGGAACAGGAGAACATTATTGTGGTTTAGATAAATGGGGTGGTACACATAAGCAGTGAGACAGGGAATACAATCAACTTGACGAAACAGAATATAACTTACAATGTAGTTCAGAGGGCAGTTCATCACAGGAACTAAGCCACAGGTCCCAAGACCTACACAGCACGAGTACTGCGCCAAGCCAGTACTCTGCCCAATGCCTCCAACAGTCTCCTCCAGAGACTTCAGCAGCCTTCTCCCGAGCCCTGCACCCCAGCAGCAGCTCCGCTCGAATCTTCTGCTCAGGAGCTCTGCGCCCCAGGCCAGAGCTCCGCTCCGAATCTCCTCTGCTCAGCTGTTCCTTGGGTTTATATGGTGGTCCAAGCACCCCCCACAACCACGTGTACGACCTGACGCCTAGGTCTGACGCCGTCAAGAACAAAAGACCTCAGACGTGGGCGTGGCTGACAGACGTTTGCCAAGGCAAGGTGTGACCATATAATTGGTTAAATTAGGTCTTCCCAGAGACCTCACAAGCCCAGCTGGACTACATCACAAAATACTTATGCAAACACACACACAAGCACACACATGCACAGAGAGACAGACAGACAAACAGACAGACAGACAGACAGACACACACACACACACACACACACACACATACACCAGGGTCAGGAGCTAGGACTCGACCCCTGCAACCTCAACTAGGTGAGTACACACACACACAAAGAACACAGGAAAATAAAGAGATTAGTCGAAGACCCAGGAACGAGTATGCACAGGTAAGGAGGGAGGCCCAGCGACAGTACAAAAAACGACATAGCATCGAAAGTCAAGTCTGACCCGAAACTGCTTTAAAGCCACTTCAGGAGGAAGGCAACAGTCAAAGACCAGGTGATCAGGCTGAGGAAAGTAGGTGGGGAACTCACAAGAAACGGTCACGAGGTATGTGAGGAGCTCAACATGAGATTTAAGGAAGTATTTACAGTAGAGACAGGAAGGGCTCTGGGAAGACAGCACAGAGGGGTACACCAACAGGGAATATACCAACAAGTGTTGGATGACATACAAACAACGGAGGAGGAGGTGCAGAAGCTGCTAAGTGACTTTGAT
>NW_027198904.1:0-38094 GCF_038502225.1 Cherax quadricarinatus
GGTCTGAGGATCGACGACCCAAATGATTTCTTCATGAATGAGCCTCAAAACTCCATAAATGTATGCCAGATTTCCGACATTACCCTAACTCCGATAGATTTCGAAAAAGCCATTGACAACATGCCTATGCACTCAGCCCCGGGCCCAGACTCGTGGAACTCTGTTTTCATTAAGAACTGCAAGAAACCCCTCTCGCATGCCCTAAGTACACTATGGAGGAGGAGCTTGGACATGGGTGAAATTCCACAGTCACTTAAAACAACGGATATAGCCCCGCTCCATAAAGGTGGCAGCAAAGCATTAGCTAAGAACTATAGACCAATAGCTCTGACGTCCCACATCATAAAAATCTTTGAAAGAGTGCTAAGAAGCAGGATTGCAAATCACCTGGATTCCCAAAATCTGCACAATCCAGGGCAACATGGGTTCAGGGCAGGTCGCTCCTGCCTCTCACAACTACTGGATCACTATGACATGGCCTTGGATGCACTGGAAGAAAATCAGAATGCAGATGTAATATTCACAGACTTTGCAAAAGCATTTGACAAATGCGATCATGGCGTAATAGCCCATAAAATACGTGCTAAAGGAATAACTGGGAAAGTGGGGAGATGGATCTTCAACTTTCTAACAAATCGAACACAAAGAGTAGTGGTCAACAGAGTTAAATCGGAGGCTGCCATAGTGAAGAGCTCTGTTCCACAAGGCACAGTACTCGCCCCCATCTTATTCCTTATCCTCATGTCAGACATAAACAGAGATATACACCACAGCACCGTATCATCCTTTGCGGATGATACTAGGATCTGCATGAGGCTGTCATCTGCTGAGGACGCGGTTAACCTCCAAGAAGATATAAACAAAGTTTTCCAGTGGGCAACGGTAAACAATATGATGTTCAATGAGGACAAATTCCAACTACTCCGTTATGGAAAACTGGAGGAGATAATAACTAGAACAGAGTATACTACTGACTCCGGCCATACAATAGAGCGGAAAAATAATGTAAGGGACCTGGGAGTAGTAATGTCTGAGGTTCTCACTTTCAAGGATCACAACAGTGCCACGATCGCACGTGCAAAGAAAATGATAGGATGGATAATGAGAACTTTCAAAACGAGAGATGCCAAGCCCATGATGATCCTTTTCAAATCACTTGTTCTCTCTAGGCTGGAATACTGCTGTACATTAACATCTCCATACAAAGCAGGTGAAATCGCAGATCTAGAGAGTGTACAGAGATCCTTTACTGCACGTATAAGTTCTGTCAAGCACCTTAACTACTGGGAACGCTTGGAAGCACTTGACTTGTACTCGTTGGAACGCAGGAGGGAGAGATATATCATAATCTACACTTGGAAAATCTTGGAAGGAATGGTCCCAAATCTGCACACAGAAATCACTCCCTACGAAAGTAAAAGACTGGGCAGGCGATGCAAAATGCCGCCAATAAAAAGTAGGGGCGCCATTGGTACACTAAGAGAAAACACCATAAGTGTCCAGGGCCCAAAACTGTTCAACAGCCTCCCATCAAGCATTAGGGGAATTGCCAATAAACCCCTGGCTGCCTTCAAGAGAGAGCTGGACAGATACCTAAAGTCAGTGCCGGATCAGCCGGGCTGTGGCTCGTACGTCGGACTGCGTGCGGCCAGCAGTAACAGCCTAGTTGATCAGGCCCTGATCCATCGGGAGGCCTGGTCATGGACCGGGCCGCGGGGGCGTTGATCCCCGGAATAACCTCCAGGTGTGTTAATGATTCCAGGGCTCTCATACCTTACATGTGGCCGAGACTTTGGTCACGTTGAGAAATTATTCATTTTTGGGAAATGCAAAATATTAATCAGCACTTGGAACCGATTAAAAGATCCAGAGCAAGAACCTTCCTATGTAGTAAAGATAAAGAGGGTCATGTTTATTGACATTACTGACATGAAAGACATTATACACTAAAGCCAAACTGTTGGGAATAAAAAATATTAAAATGGTATACAGTACCGACACGTAGATGAGTAAAACCTATATGCAACAGTTAGGCAACTTTATTCCGAAACGTATCGCCTACGGAGTAGGCTTCTTCAGTCGTGTATAGAAGAGTGAGGAGAAGCAGTAGAGTTGTAAACACGATGACAACAGTCCATCACCCTTGGATTGATGACAGTCAGTCCAAAGGTGGTCAGTCCCTCAGCCTGGCTGAGGGACTGACCACCTCAAAAATGAATCAAGTGTAATGTACTGATGACATCTTCTTTACCTCTCTACTGCTTCTGCTCACTCTTCTGTACTCGACTGAAGAAGCCTACTGTGTAGGCGAAACGTTTCAAAATAAGGATAAGTATTGGGGACAAAGTTCAAAGAAGTCATTTTATGTCTTCTCCGAGGACTTCAAGGATTGTTTTGGTATTAAAACTGTGGAGCCTCTACTCAACCTACCCAAATCCCACTGCAGAAGGGAGAGAATCTGGGCTTCTTGCAAAGATCTTTGACCTTGTTAGTGTCAATCTTCAGCCAAAACTTACAAAGCCATGATAATGTCAGCTGACGTGTTGGTTGATGTGAAGGTACTTTTGGACTTTGTACCAGAAGATACTAAATGGTTATAACTGTGACCATAATTTTTAAAGGTGTGGATCGATGAGCCAGCGGAAGACCTCGGTCAGATGACCAAAAACTCCAACGCCGGGTCATCATATGACTAAGACTCGTGCCAGGAAACACTCGTCCTGTTTCTTGGCAAACCTTACCTAACATAACTTGTGTACCAGAGCACTTGAAACCTTACTATGAAGACAGTTTTGAGGGTCAGTAAGACAGACATTGAAGTCATCCAGCAGAGAAACTTTCACTGATGACGACTTTGTAGTTAGAATATTAAAATCTTTCCTTGCAATTAATAATGAAAACTACGCTGCTGTTGCTACCACATACGGTAATTTTTTTTTTGGCAAGCCATTGTAAATGGTAAAAAAGAAAAAAAGATTTTACATCACAAGATGGCGATACAGTGAAAATGATGAAAATGCCGTGAAAATGATGGCAATGCAGTGAAAATGATGGAAATACAGTGAAAATGATGGAAATGCAGTGAAAATGATGGAAATGCAGTGAAAATGATGGAAATACAGTGAAAATGATGGAAATGCAGTGAAAATGATGGAAATGCAGTGAAAATGATGGAAATACAGTGAAAATGATGGAAATACAGTGAAAATGATGGAAATACAGTGAAAATGATGGAAATACAGTGAAAATGATGGAAATACAGTGAAAATGATGGAAATGCAGTGAAAATGATGGAAATACAGTGAAAATGATGGAAATGCAGTGAAAATGATGGAAATGCAGTGAAAATGATGGAAATGCAGTGAAAATGATGGAAATGCAGTGAAAATGATGGAAATACAGTGAAAATGATGGAAATGCAGTGAAAATGATGGAAATACAGTGAAAATGATGGAAATACAGTGAAAATGATGGAAATACAGTGAAAATGATGGAAATACAGTGAAAATGATGGAAATACAGTGAAAATGATGGAAATACAGTGAAAATGATGGAAATACAGTGAAAATGATGGAAATGCAGTGAAAATGATGGAAATACAGTGAAAATGATGGAAATACAGTGAAAATGATGGAAATACAGTGAAAATGATGGAAATACAGTGAAAATGATGGAAATACAGTGAAAATGATGGAAATACAGTGAAAATGATGGAAATACAGTGAAAATGATGGAAATACAGTGCTTGTGGTAAAAATATCTGAGAAGACTGATGAAACACTGACATTTCTTCGAAAATTTTATACTCACGAAATCGTAATAACACGATTGTAAACAAATCAGGGAACGGTTAGGATTTAAACCCATGGCGAGTGAGTCGTACAACTCACAGGTCAGTGTCGTGGGTTCAAGGTTCACCAGTTCCCTGATCTGAAACATTATGCAAGTTAATCACGGTGGGGGGGGGGAGCTGAATGATACCTCTAGGCCTTTCGTGTTGCAATCAACATATCAGAAGCTTGCTATGTTGTAAAAATGAATGGGAAGTCCAGGTAGAAGTGTTGAAGGGAATGACTATGTCGTTTCCTTCAACGACTCTGTCGTTTCCTTCAACGACTCTGTCATTTCCTTCAATGATTCTGTCGTTTCCTTCAATGACTCCGTCGTTCCCTTCAACGACTCTGTCGTTTCCTTCAATGACTCCGTCGTTCCCTTCACTGACTCCGTCGTTCCCTTCAATGACTCTATCGTTCCTTTCAGGTAGAAGTGTTGATCTTAGTAGTACCAGTTCCCAGTAACCAGTAACCAGTTACCAGTTACCAGTGTCAGTATTGACTCACTGCCAACCGTCTGTGTGAATCACTTATTATTCACTGTTACAACTGACCCTAGCATGATTTGAACGCCGCTCACCCCTAGGCATCATTCGTGAGTCAGTCGTAAAGATAGGGAGCAGAGAGGCAGGTCAGGCTGGGCGCTTCCCATATATTCCATTTTAATTATACTCCATTATTGCCTATGTGAGTATCCTTTACCCAATCCACGTTACAGAACCCAACGGGACAAATTGGTGGCATCATTGTGGGCGTGGATTTACGGGTATTTCCGATGTTAGAAGAATGTGGTGTGCCCGCAGGTCAGGGGTGACGTCTGCCACCTCCAGCTAGCCACTTCTACCCTCACCCACCTCCACCCTGTGTCACTACAGCCTGCAAACCAGTTGCAGCCGCCTCTCAAGCTTCCTGGCTTAGTTCGTGTGCTAATTGCTTCAATCTCCGAGGGGTTGACTCGGATTTTGCAATTAAGCCAGCCAGTAAGCCAGGTCTGTTGGAGAGAGCACCAGTCAGCCTGCCTCAGTCTATCATCCTGCCTGTCTCCTGTCATCCACCTGCTCCTTCATGCTGTGTGCATCGTTACACGTCTTCCAGTCAGGCATTCTCGTGGGTTAAGCCAGTAAGCCAACCCAGCTTCCTAACCCAGCTGAGAGAGAGAAGTAAGCCACGCAAGTTCCTCTTGAAGTTTTGTCTCCAATATCGCTTTGTGCTACCAGTTGGATGCTGGTAAGAGTGGTCTTCACCATCCCTGTGGCATATTGTGGCTTAGTTAAAGTCACCTGGGTTTTCTAGTGAGAGGTGAGATTACTGAGTGGCAGTGCGCGCCAGTGGGCCGGGTTGCTACTCTCACCACTCACCCGCCACCCACCCGCCACCTCATCTACCTGTGGTGTTCTTCACCTTTCTACCGCTCACACACTGGATCAAGACCTGTACTTCACCTGTACTTCACCTGTGTTTCACCTGAGCGCCGCCGTTAAATGCCTAAGTGTGTGGGTCTTCGGAAAGCGTTCTTCGCGACGACAACAGTGTTAGTGTAGGACGAATTGCCCGCCCACAGGACCACTTCCCATCATCACTCGTCACCGCCGTCCACCACTGCTTCCAGACTTCAGTGATAATTTTCTGTTTAGAGACGTTTTTCTTTGCATTTAAAGACATTTGTGTGTGTGAGACATTTACAGTGAATTTCTTGTGTACTCTAAGTCTTGTGTTTTCAGTGTAGACTCAGTGTTTCTTTGACTCATTATTGTTGCATTATTTTCCAGTGTTACCGTTCATCTTTCATGTTTCATTTTTATATTTGTATTTGTGTTTTTTTATTTTACTCTCTGCCTGTAGTATTATTTTATAGTGTACAAGTTTATTCTTTATTTGTGTGCAGCATTTTATTCCTTACCCCAGTCACTGACTCCGTGTGAAGTAATTCATTCATTTTTTTTCCTTATATTCTTTCAGCATTGTATTCTCCAGTATGTGTCATTATTGTAGTTCATGGAGTGCTGTTCACCCCAGTATACTAAATGATCCATTTATTTCTGTGTGTACCATATTTTTCTCTGTCCTTGATTTTCTCGCAGACTCTTGTAAAATTTTTTATGCAAACTATTCTTGCCGTCTCAGTCACAGCAATTTTGTTGCAACAACAATTAACCGATAAGTGAATAATACTTGTTGTGTGCCCTGCCACTTGTAAGTGTTGTGTGCCCTGCCACTTGTAAGTGTTGTGTGCCCTGCCACTTGTAAGTGTTGTGTGCACTGAAATTTGTAAGTGTTGTGTGCACTGCCACTTGTAAGTGTTGTGTGCACTGAAATTTGTAAGTGTTGTGTGCACTGCCACTTGTAAGTGTTGTGTGCACTGAAATTTGTAAGTGTTGTGTGCACTGCCACTTGTAAGTGTTGTGTGCACTGAAATTTGTAAGTGTTGTGTGCACTGCCACTTGTAAGTGTTGTGTGCACTGAAATTTGTAAGTGTTGTGTGCACTGCCACTTGTAAGTGTTGTTTGCACTGAAATTTGTAAGTGTTGTGTGCACTGCCACTTGTAAGTGTTGTGTGCACTGCCACTTGTAAGTGTTGTGTGCACTGCCACTTGTAAGTGTTGTGTGCCCTTCCACTTGTAAGTGTTGTGTGCACTGCCACTTGTAAGTGTTGTGTGTGCCCTTCCACTTGTAAGTGTTGTGTGTGCCGCCACTTGTAAGTGTTGTGCGTGCTGCCACTTGTAATTGTTGTGTGTGCCGCCACTTGTAAGTGTTGTGTGTGCTGCCACTTGTAAGTGTTGTGTGCACTGCCACTTGTAAGTGTTGTGTGCACTGCCACTTGTAAGTGTTGTGTGCACTGCCACTTGTAAGTGTTGTGTGCACTGCCACTTGTAAGTGTTGTGTGCCCTTCCACTTGTAAGTGTTGTGTGCACTGCCACTTGTAAGTGTTGTGTGTGCCGCCACTTGTAAGTGTTGTGTGTGCTGCCACTTGTAATTGTTGTGTGTGCCGCCACTTGTAAGTGTTGTGTGTGCTGCCACTTGTAAGTGTTGTGTGTGCTGCCACTTGTAAGTGTTGTGTGTGCTGCCACTTGTAAGTGTTGTGTGTGCTGCCACTTGTAAGTGTTGTGTGTGCCGCCACTTGTAAGTGTTGTGTGTGCTGCCACTTGTAAGTGTTGTGTGTGCTGCCACTTGTAAGTGTTGCGTGTGCTGCCACTTGTAAGTGTTGTGTGTGCCACCACTTGTAAGTGTTGTGTGTGCTGCCACTTGTAAGTGTTGTGTGTGCTGCCACTTGTAAGTGTTGTGTGTGCCGCCACTTGTAAGCGTTGTGTGTGCCCTTCCACTTGTAAGTGTTGTGTGTGCCCTTCCACTTGCAAGTGTTGTGTGTGCCGCCACTTGTAAGTGTTGTGTGTGCTGCCACTTGTAAGTGTTGTGTGTGCCCTTCCACTTGTAAGTGTTGTGTGTGCCGCCACTTGTAAGTGTTTTGTGCGCCCTTCCACTTGTAAGTATTGTGTGTGCCCTTCCATTTGTAAGTGTTGTGTGTGCCCTTCCACTTGTAAGAGCTGTGTGTGCCGCCACTTGTAAGTGTTTTGTGTGCCGCCACTTGTAAGTGTTGTGTGTGCTGCCATTTGTAAGTGTTGTGTGTGCCCTTCCACTTGCAAGAGCTGTGTGTGCCGCCACTTGTAAGTGTTGTGTGTGCCGCCACTTGTAAGTGTTGTGTGTGCTGCTACTTGTAAGTGTTGTGTGTGCTGCCAGTTGTAAGTGTTGTGTGTGCCCTTCCACTTGTAAGTGTTGTGTGTGCCGCCACTTGTAAGTGTTTTGTGTGCCGCCACTTGTAAGTGTTGTGTGTGCCGCCACTTGTAAGTGTTGTGTGTGCCGCCACTTGTAAGTGTTGTGTGAGCCCCGCCACTTGTAAGTGTTGTGTGTGCCGCCACTTGTAAGTGTTGTGTGTGCCGCCATTTGTAAGTGTTGTGTGTGCCGCCACTTGTAAGTGTTGTGTGAGCACCGCAACTTGTAAGTGTTGTGTGCCGCCACTTGTAAGCGTTGTGTGCCGCCACTTGTAAGTGTTGTGTAGCGCCACTTGTAAGTGTTATGTGTCGCCACTTGTAAGTGTTGTGTGTGCCGCCACTGACAGACCGACCCAGACACTGAGACACTATAGTTCTACTCGTGATTCCCTTGATGCGTTGCCTTTATTCAATGGCCATGTACATAGTCTTGAAGCATGGTTTACTGCCATTCGTTCTCGTGTTAATGCTCTAGTTGACTTTCCTCCTTCAGAGGAAAGTCTTATCAGACTTGCGAAAGAAGCTCTTCATCGGTCCCCTGCGGCTGTTCACGTTGTGGATCTTGAAATGCGCGACTTCAGGAATCTTACTAAGTGGACACAAAATGAGGAACTGATTCGTTCTTTCCTTGTACCAGTAAAAACAGCTGATCCATATGTCGTTCTTCGGGAACTCGTGAATGCTATACCCATGACTAATGAATCGTTGAGTGCATTTGCTGTTAGATTAGATTAACTTTTATCATCATTTATCAATGCTGTCCAGTCCTCAGCTTTTGTCCATGTGGCATGCAAAGAGTACGTAACCTTTATTCGGCGCATGTACACACGCTCATTGAAAGGCTGTCTCCCCCAACCAGCAAACCAGGTACTAAGGGTTGATGATGGGGCCCCGTCGTTCAGTCAGTACCCAGGTTCTAGCCAATGAGAAGATGGCTTTGGCAATCGCAGAGGTGTTGTGGGTACCACTCACCTGTCTGCCCTTGTCATTCCCATTCTAGAGCTGGTTGAAGCAGGGTCTGCTCTCTAGTGGCTTCTATTCTGCCTTGCTTACCGTGGAGTGCACTAATACCTATTGTTGTACATAGTGTATATAGTGTACATACTTCTGTTCTAAATTAGTGAAGGATAATATAATTCAAAAGTTTTTCTGCCATGTTTGTTTTGCTCCCTTTACACCCAGGATAACAGGCCCTTGGGACTCCTGGGTTGTAATAGTCCGTGACGAGGGTAAACAATCCACAGCATCGTTTGCTAATCAAAGAACTAATGCCGCCTGCTTCTGTGTGCTTATGAGGCTAATCCTCCAACTGTGACGATGGAACCATTTACAGCCCTAAATCATGTACGCTCCTTGTACCCCCAGGGTACTTTCCTGTGTGTCAAAAGTAATTTCACACCTATGCCTCAGTCTGCACCACCTCTTGTTTGTGCCACAGTGACAAATCGTGGTGGTCAACCATCGCAGCGATCACCAAGGACCAGTGTACAGAGTCATTATAAACCTCGTAGTATTCATAGTACATTCAGTAGCCATAGTCAGTGGACTTGTTACAACTGTGGTTTCCGTGGCCATATTGCAATTAATTGTCCTGATAGTCACCCTAAGAGGCATCGTACTGATGACGAGTACCAGTCAGACCTTCCCTACTGTACTTATCATAGAATACATGGACATGACATATCTCACTGCAGCGCTCTCTACAACTTTCAGTACTCTAGATCTTTCCGTAGCTGTTCCAGCCGCAGAACCAGGAAAGGAAACAGAGGTCATGGTTCTCAGACTAACCAGAACCAGGCTCATTCATCCAATTGGGGGAAATTCGAGTGCCCCAGTCAAACCGTCCCATTGTGACAGTAGGTGATAAAGAGTACACCATCCCCGTTCACAATTCCTTTGAAGCCTTAAGCAGTCTCGAGAATGACAATCCCGCTGATGATGTTGCTTCACACGACTCTCTGACATAGATGATTTTGGGGATGATGTGAAACAAATCTTTTCTGATGACAACCCTCCTTTTTGTTTGCACATAACTTCCAATGCAATGGTAGGTCCTATAGTGCAAGCATGTGTTCATAATGCGCCTGTTCATGTGTTCATGGACTCTGGTGTGCAAGTCAATATTATCAGGTCTAGTTTGTTGAAGGACAAGCAGTTACATGTCCTACTCATAGAACCGACTCATGTGTCCTCCCTTAGCAGAGTAGATGGTTCTTACCTACGTGTCCGAGGTCGGACTTCCCTTACCTTTTCTATCCAAAGTAGAGACTTTACTGCTTCCTTCCTTGTTGTCAACCAGATTACTTTTCCAGGTGATCTTCTACTGGGATTTGCTTCCATGAGAGACTTACGTATTGTACTCGACCCTTACCGATGGCATGCCCAAATTGATGACTTGATCGTACCATTTTGGGGTTACCAGCTTGGATCCGAGATCTGCCATACTGCCGCAGAGTAAGACGTTCGGAGTAAGTCCTTACAAGCCAGTGCATTTTCCAGTAGCATACCCATGCGCTCAGGCACTGGTGATCCTGTCACTCCTGTCTGTGTTCCACCTACAACTTCAGGCTTGCAAGATAGTATCCAGTTACCTCAAGTGTCTGAGGACATTCTGACTACCTTGAGTGCTGAGCCTGTCCCTGCAATGTCTGCTAGTTCAAGTTGTAGTTTCTCCACAGGGGATGCCTTGTTGGAAAATGATTACTTGCAACTAGTAATGCCATCTCCTGTTGATGTCACATGCTGTCTGCAGAAAGAAGTTTCTGTCGTGGCTAGTGCCCTCACTCGCGTGTCTGTTGTTCCTAGTGTTCCAGATGGTGATAACGTCCTAGTTGCCAGTGATTTCTGCAAAGTAAAGGGTTTATTTGTTGAGCCATCCTTGCATGTTGTAAGAAATAGTAAGATCCATTTCTACCTTGCAAACACTTCTGGTCACAGTGTTCGTCTCAGAGCAAATACCAATCTTGTTGACCTTGTTCACTATCCTTACCCTGTTCAGGTAGAGGATGAGTTGTCACCTGACCAGTGAGTCGGTGCTATTTCTACTGGGGAGACCTCATCCACTTCACTGGATCAATCCATTCCACCAGTAGAGGAGAAAGACTTAGCTCCCACTGACTTCCCAGATGAATTCAGTTGAACAAACGTTGTAAAGCCATTGCCTTACCAGGTGAGAAGATGGGTATAACGAACTTATTGTCCCATCGTATCCCACTTGAACCTGGTACAGAATGCCTCATTCACAAGTTGCTGTCGCAGAAAAGTTGATCAATCAAATGCTCGATGATGGAGTTATTGCACCTAGTAATTCACCTTGGAATGCACCCTTGATCCTAGTACCTAAGAAGGATGGTACTTGGTGCCCATTGATTGACTTTAGGAAGTTAAATGCGAAAACTATTCCAGATTGTTTCCCACTTTCTGTACTTGGTGATCTTTTATGTAACATCGGAGATAACAAAGTCTTTTTGACCCTGGACTTGTTACAAGGCTTTTGGCAAGTCCCTCTTTGCGAGGACAGCCAAGAGCTAACTGCATTCTCCACTCCTACAGGTCATTATCACTTCCTCTGTATGGCCTTCGGGTTACAATCTTCCCCTATCACATTCTCAAGGCTCATGACTAATATCTTTAGAGGGCTCACAGGTAATGCACTTATGGTGTACTTAGATGATGTAATCGTCATGTCTGAAGACGTGCATACACACTTGAAAAGACTTGATATAGTACTTAGTAAGCTTGAAGAAGCTAATTTAAAGATCAAACTGTCTAAATGTCAATTTTTCAGATCAGAAATCAAGTTTCTTGGTCACATAGTCACTTCCAGAGGGGTTACGACTGACCAAAGTAAAGTAACTGCAGTACTAAATTTTCCATCTCCCAAAACTGCTGATGCCATAAGATCCTTTGTGGGCTTAGCAGGTTTTTATAGATCTTTCATTGCCAATTTTTCTTTCATAGCAGCTCCTCTAACTGAGTTGCTTAAGAAAGATGCTCCTTTCGTTTGAATCTTCCATCAAGAAAGAGCATTACAAACTCTAAAAGAAAAGCTAACATCTGCTCCAATTTTGAAATTTCCAGATTTTTCTAAGACCTTCTATCTGACAACTGATGCTAGTTCAATTGGCATAGGTGCCGTACTAGCTCAGAAGACTGATAACAAGTACAACGCAGTTGCACATGCTACCCGAGTCCTTATGAAGGCTGAATGTAATTATACAGTAACTGAGTAAGAAGCTTTAGAAATAGCATGGTCTTTAAAGGACTTCCAAGACATTATTTATCAGTACTCTGTTCATGTCTTGACAGACCATGCTCCACTGATACCTTTATTCCAGAACAAACAACCTACTGGAAGGTTAGCCAGATGGACCTTGACTATCCAAGAGTTCAATCCTACCTTTGAACACTTACCTGGCAAGTCAAATGTAGTCGCAGATGCTTTATTGCGACATGTTAGTATAGTAACTGCAGACCCTCCATTTACTGCCGAGAATGTAAAGAATGCTCAAAGAACAGATCCCATGTGGTCTGGTGTGATTCGATTCCTGCTCCAGGGAGATCTTATTCTGACTGAAGCCACCAGCACCCATCAGTGACTTTGTCATGAACCAAGAATTACTGTATCGAACAGCCGAGTTGGGTACTTCTAGCAGAAGGGTATACCAGTTAGTAATTCCACAGTCACTAGTGAATGTAGCCTTACAGCTAGTTCACGATGTACCAGGTGTTGCACACCCTGGTATGGATCGTTCAGTAAAGCAAGCCAGATTGAAATACTTTTGGCCCCATATGGCAACTGATATTTCTGAGTATGTTAAGAAATGTAGTGTCTGTATGCAACATAAAGGTAATGTTAATAGTCCTAACCCAAACCAGGTGTATCCAACTACTAGCGAACCATGGGAAAGAGTTGCGCTAGATCTGTTAACTAATTTCCAATGTTCCCTCCAGGGCAACAAACATCTATGTGTTATGGTAGACCATTTCACCAGATATTGTGAGTTAGTGCCCTTTGCAGATAAGACTGCTGAGACAGTAGCTAAAGCATTTAAAGAACGCATCATCTGCAGGCATACCACCCTTAAGTCCCTAGTAACAGATAATGGAGATGAATTCTGTAATGAGATTCTTAAAAATTTGTGTACCTTGTACAAGATCTCTAAATCCACCATTGTTCCTCATCATCCTGCCAGCAATGGGTTAGCTGAACGAACCAATAAGAAAGTATTTGATGTCTTGAGAGCCACTATCAACCCCAACAGTGAAACTTGGGATGAAATTATGCCTGATGTTCAGTATGCCATAAATTCTGCTTACAATGTTTCTGTGGTGACATTATGCATTGTATGGTGTAGATAAATGTTTGCCTTATGAGTTGTTATATTCTAACCCAAAACCAAATTACAACCCTGATGATTTCATAGTAACTCATACCAGCTTAGCTCAAAATGTTTTTAGAAGAATCCATGAAACACTTCATAAATCAACAGCAGAATTTACAAGAGTCGCAAACACTCGAGCAAAGCCATCCAAATTTACAGTACGTTCGAGAGTTATGCTGACTAACTTTAACAAAACGTCTGCAATGCCTAAGCTTGATCTAATGTTTGTTGGTCCTTATCGAGTAGTTGAACATATTAATGGCAATAAGGTTAGAGAAATTAGTAGGTCAATATAAAGAATCGAATTTAGATCATATGAAGTTCGTATGTGATGATAATGATGTTCCAACTCAGACTAATGTGACAGACTCTGACAATCCTCCTGATCCTGTACTCTCTACCTCTAATACTCAGATGATCAACCTGAATGTCGTAATTCCCTACGTACACGACAGGTATTGAGAAATCCGCAAGTATCATTTGTAACTACCAATTCAGAGCTGCCTCAAATACGGCATGAGTTAGCTAGTGAAACAGAGTTTGATCCTCCCAGAGATGACACCCATTCTGCATATGTAAATCTCACCCTAGCAGAGTTGGGGTTAAATGTAAATAACCAGTATAAATGAATTTCTACTGTCTGTTACAATAGCAACTTATTAATATTCAAAAAATTTGTTTTTGTATTTATGTTCTCTCCGAATTCTGAGATTTAACAGTCTAGATTTGAATGCATCAAGTCTGCCTTCCTCAAACACTTCTTTCTTTGTACATATTCCTTCCTCAGAATCCATAGATCACATGAATACAGATTGATCGATCAAATTTTTATCACTTCTATTGTGTAATTCCAATGTTGAATATCATTTCATGAGTTGTGCTATAACATACCTTGTAATGCATTACAGTAAGTTTCATTACAGTAAGTTACGTTAGCTTCCATTCCAATATTCTCCTTATGTGTACGTTATAATGTTCAATTGTTGTGTACTTTGACACAGTATAGAATCAGCCCAAGCCATAAGCCTGTCATCTCTAGTTTGTATTAGCTGTCTGTCAGGATGACATATGTTAGCATCGCCGAGCTCTCAGTAGTACCAGTTCCCAGTAACCAGTTGCTGGTAACCAGTTAGCAGTGTCAGTAGTGACTTACTACCAACCATCTGTGTGAATCACTTGTTATTCACTGTTACAACTGACCCTAGCATGTTTTGAATGCTGCTCACCCCTAGGCATCATTCGTGAGTCAGTCATGAAGATAGGGAGCAGAGAGGCAGGTCAGGCTGGGCGCTTCACATATATTTCATTTTAATTATACTCCATTATTGCCAGTCCACATTACCGAACCCAATGGGACATTGAAGGGATTGACTCTGTCATTTCCTTCAACGACTCTGTTGCTTCCTTCAATCGCTCTGTCGTTTCCTTCAATGACTCTGTCGTTTCCTTCAACGACTCTGTCGTTTCCTTCAATGACTCCATCATTCCCTTCAGGTAGAAGTGTTGAAGGGAATGACTCTATCATTTCCTTCAATGACTCTGTCATTTCCTTCAACGACTCTGACGTTTCCTTCAACGACTCTGTCATTTCCTTCAGTGACTCCTTTGTTCCCTTCAATGACTCTGTCATTCCCTTCAACAACTCCATTGTTCCCTTCAAAGACTGTCGTTCCTTTCAGCGACTCAGTCGTTCCCTTCAACAACTCTGTCATTCCCTTCAATGACTACATCAGTAATGGACTTGGCAGCTCAGCTCCTAAAAATGGTGGCAGTCCCCCCCATCAACTAACACCTAGGTGTTAGTGACCCTGACCTCACCTCTGCCCCTGTGCCTGCCCCCTGTGCACCCCCACCCCAAGCCCCCCTTCTGTTGGGTCCCCTGCATTGCCCCTGCTCATCGAATAATTTTTTTCTAATTTTTTTTTCGAATTTCATTATTTTTGAAGGCCTCCCTATGGAGATCAGAGTATTTTCTTGTTATCGATAAAACAAACAAAAAGATTTGACTTTTACCCACTTTTTGAGAATGACACCAAATGTTTTCGAATTTTGATGGGTTGTCGAATATATTTGGAAGTTTTCCAATTCCTCGGGTGAAAATTTTACCCACTTTTCAAGAATGTTGCCAGATTTACCCTTTCTCGAGAATGCTGCAATTTTTTTCGAATTTGGAAGGTTTTTCAAATATTTTTAAGGGATTTCCATTCCAGGGATCAAGATTTACTCCAAGGTAGACATATTTTGGGTTTCCCTTGTGGGTACCCCTTAAGATTTTCGAACTTTATCGATATTTTTTAATTTACTCTCCACTTACTTGGATCAACTTTTTTCATTTTTTTTTTTCAAATTTGTTCACTTTTCCTCCAAGGAACCCAAATGATGGACATAGCTGACAAAGGTTCATCCTATGGAGGTCAGAGCTCACTCCTCCCTACGGGGGTAAGAGGTAAGCCCAGGTGGGTGTGAAGTCACTAATCTTCAACAAGTTTGATCAAGCCAGGTAGGGTGTGACGTCACGAGTGTCCACCAAACACACACGTGCATGCCCCCCTCCCCTACATCGTCTCCCCTGCACCTCACCTTCACCGATACACAATACCATACACCTCACACACCCATCTCCCAGCACCTCACTCATAACCCACAACATTTCACAACTTCCCATCAAGTCACAATACACACTATTGCACCATGCTGTACAAATCCACCCAACAACTTTCAATTTCATTTGTCTCAATTTTACATATCAAGAATTAAGATTTCACTAATACAAGAAAAAGATACAAGACACAGACACACACACTCACACACACACACACACACACACACACACACACACACACACACACACACACACACACACACACACACACACACAATATTCAATACTTCTATCGAAACAGGGAGATTGCCTGAGGCATGGAAGACAGCAAATGTACTCCCAATCTTTAAAAAATGAGACAGGCATGAAGCACTAAACTACAGACCAGTGTCACTGACATGTATAGTATGCAAAGTCATGGAGAAGATTATCAGAAGAGTGGTGGAACACCTAGAAAGGAATGATCTCATCAACAGCAGCCAACATGGTTTCAGAGATTGGAAATCCTGTGTCACAAACCTCCTGGAGTTCTATGACATGGTGAGAGCAGTAAGACAAGAGAGAGAGGGGTGGGTGGATTGCATTTTCTTGGACTGCAAGAAGGCGTTTGACACAGTTCCACACAAGAGATTAGTGCAAAAACTGGAGGACCAAGGAGGGATAACAGGGAAGGCACTACAATGGATCAGGGAATACTTGTCAGGAAGACAGCAGCGAGTCATGGTACGTGGCGAGGTGTCAGAGTGGGCACCTGTGACCAGCAGGGTTCCACAGGGGTCAGTCCTAGGACAAGTGATATTTCTGGTATTTGTGAACGACATGACGGAAGGAATAGTCTCCGAAGTGTCCCTGTTTGCAGATGATGTGAAGCTGTAGATGAATGGTTCAAAGAACCAACACGTTGTTAAATTGCCAGTGCTGTGTATCCGAGTGCCCAAAACCACTCGAAGCCACGTGGATCAGCAAGCCACGTGGATCAGCAAGCCATGTGGATCAGCAAGCCATGTAGATCAGCAAGCCACATGGATCACCAAGTCACGTGGATCAGCAAGCCACGTGGATCAGCAAGCCACATGGATCAGCAAGCAATGTGGATCAGCATGCCACATAGATCAGCAAGCCACGTGGATCACCAAGCCCCGTGGATCACCAAGCCATGCGGATCAGCATGCCACGAAGATCACGACGCCACGTGGATCCCGACGCTACGTGGGGTGTGGGCGATGTCACATGGATCTACAAGCCACGTGGGTTACCAAGCCAGATATCCCAGGCCTCATGCTGTGGTCTGCTGCCCGCATCACATTGACGTCACCGATGCTGCTGCCCGACTTCATGACGTCACGATGTCTGCCTGATGTCACCTCGAGATGTCTGCTGATGTCACAATGCTGCTGACATCACCTCGCGACGTCACGCCTGACATCACATGATGTCATATCGAGTGTTCTAATAATTATTTCAGTATTGTCGAGAAGATTGAGAGAAGATATATGTCGTGTGCTAATTAATGCCTCTCAGTCAGTGTTCTCACATGTTAGTGTATGGCTTAGTGTCAGTTTTGTGCACAGAAAAGCCTCTTTTGCTAGTTTAAGCCATGTTGTACCGCATGTACCGCGAGTGTGTGTAAAGTTTTCCGTGAGTCCAGTGTGGTCTGCGGCCAGACCCCCGGAGTAGAACCACTGTGTTACTTAGTCACCCGATGTGACCAGTGCATTTGACAACTGATATTACTCAGCCCCGAGCGACTGAGCCCTTTGTACAGAAAGCTCTTAAGCTCATCGCTCGTGATGTTCTGCAGAATTGTACCTGCTACGATTCCCATTTAGATTTGTTTCACTTCACCTCCAGACCTTCAGAGTGCAGTTATATGTAGAGAAACAAGTCTGGGGATGCTTAGACTAATCTTTGCTATAACTCCAACTGCCGAGAGAATGACACTCATCAAGCCGCAGTTAGCCCTGTCGGTAGGCGCTGTGTCAGCCTCGTGTCATAGCTTCAGTGAGCAGCCTGCACAAAGAAGATGTCACTTTGACTGCTAGCTTGCTCACTGCAGTCTGGTGTATGATGTTACGACTCCCAGATGTTTCGCCCAGTCGTCTCTGCCACGACTTGCTCCATGACTCACTTCATGCTCACTGGCAGTGACAGCCCAGTGACAGTACCAGTCGAGAAGTGTCCTCCTGAGTCACTTCCCAGAAGTCGTACCCAGTTGCCGAGTTTTGACGATGCCTCACTCGAGGGCACCAGGATGTCATGCCCCAGGTTGAGTGAAACCTGCAGTGACTCCTACAATGACTGCTTCACCGCTCTAGAGGAGACTGTACCCCGTTATGTCACAGCTCAACTGCAGCGATGTCTCCTGTGTTGCAGTATCTGTCCAGACACAGGAAGGTGTGCAGTGATGCCCTTCGATGCTCACTGCCTATGACCACGATGTTTAGCACACCCACATGTTTTTTTCTTCCCTCCCTGTAGGAAGTTCTTCTTCCATGTCCATATGTATGTATATATATATGTTTTTTTATTTTGTGTTCTGTGCCCTGTTCCTATGAGAGACCGAGTTTTTTATTGCCACCAGTATTGTCAAGGTAGGTGGCCGAGCATATGTAGACAGCCTGTGTTGTCTACAAAGACAGCCTATGCTGTCTGCCAGCTTAGTTCATATTTCACAGCACTAAGGTGCTGCCCTCTGGACCTGTCCAGGTCTGTGGGACGCTGGTCCCACACTCTCCCACTCACTCAGCGGCCTAGCAGAAAGACACAAGTCCTTACTAGCTCTCTCCCTCGTGGGATGGCCTTTCTGGGCCATGGGCACAAACACACAAGCCTGTGTACCCACCACGACTTTGCAAATAAAGTAAAGAAGCCTCCAAAGACACTTATCATTGAACCCCACTTGGAGAATCACCAAATAAATCTGTTTCACACATACACTCCTTCCCCTGCCCCCTCCCCTGCCAATCTCTCACTCCTTTCCCTGATGCCCCCCTCTCTCTCTCACCCTCCTTCTTCCTGCCTCTCCCTCTTTCCCCCTGTCCCTCTTTCCCCCTCTCCCTCTTTCCCCCTCTCCCTCTTTCCCCCTCTCCCTCTTCCATTCTCCCCTTTTGCTTCTCCCTCCTCCTCACTCCCCATATTCCCCCAATCTCCCTCCCCACCCCTCTCCCATTTAGCCACTGTCTACAGCTTCCTTTTCTACCTCCCCACCCCCCCCCACACTTGGACAGTCATACCACAAAACAGACACGCAGAATTACATTAGTTTTTCATTCTGTGGCAACCAAAAAAAAAAAAAAAAGGGTTGCCAGAGAGCAGGAAGGAAAACCAAGGGACTAGAGGATGAATCTGCAAAGGAAGATTGGGCAGCAGAGCTCATGAAAAGGGAACATGAATGGGGAAAGAAGCTAGAAGAACTTAGCATGAGAATGGAAGAGATGATAGATGTGGAAAACAAGAAGTGGGAGATGCAAGTCACAGCAGCAGAGGCTAGGATACAGAGATTAGAAGAGGAACTGAAAAATCTGAAACAGCATAAAGAACTAAAGAACAATTTGTGAATGACATCAGAGACCACTACCTCAGTCACAAACAAGTGGACTGTATGGAACGAAGGAGCAAAATTGCATGTAGAAGCCCTATCAGACCATTGTGGAGCCCAAGAAAAAGAGAGAATCACATCAGAATAATCGAGGGGACTGTAGTAAATGAAAGAGCTAAGCTATATGTGGAGGCTCTAACAGACCACAGCAGAGCCCAGGGAAAGCTGAGAAGGGAAAATGACAGGTCACTGGGCCCAAGGACAAAAGATAGTGAAGAAACTGAAGAAAGGAAAGCCACAATGGAGGAAATTAAATCGAATCAGTGGATACATAGGGATATGCAGTTGGAGAATGAAAGGGAGAGGTCAATCTTTGTTTATGGACTCCAGGAAGTTAAAGGGGAAACTTAGGAAGCAAGAAAACAAGGGAAAAATGCAATTGACAGCATCATAAAAGAAATAGGAGAAGATGACATGACCCAGCTGGAAAATTTTCAGAGAATGGGGGGGTTTGCAAGAAGAAGAACCCGGCCAGTGAAAGTGACTTTCAAAGCAGAATCGACTCGGAACAGGATCCTGCAGGAGAAAGCAAGACTAAGAGACATGCCGGCATACAAAGGCGTATCTTGAACGCAACAGGACACAAGAAGAAAGGCAGAAACTGAGAGAGATGGTACAAAGGCGAATGGAGGAAAGAGAGAAGATGAAGATGGACAGAACCCAGACTCAGGAGGAAGATCAAATACAGCCTCCCTCACAACTACCTACAGAAGCCCCCCAACCAGGACAACCCCAGTACAGCCAAACATTCTAACCCAAAACACACATGCCATATCCAATGCCCCCACCCACCTCATTACAAACTCCACCCCTACAGCAACCACCCATAGTTCCTTATCAGGTCTCCCACTTCCCCAGTCTCAATGTACCCCCCAGACCACAGTTTTAGAAAAGAAGTTGAAGGTGTGGTATACAAATGCAGATGGAATAACAAATAAGTGTGCAGAGTGGCATAAAAGAATCATGGAAATATCCCCAGACATAATAGCACTTACAGAAACAAAACTCACCAGGATGATAACAGATGTAACCTTTCTAACTGGATATCAAATCCTCAGGAAAGACAAAGGAAGGAGAGGGGGAGGAGGAGTTGCACTGCTCATTAAAAACTGGTGGAGATTTGAGAAAATGGAAGGAATGCATGGCACGGGCGAAAGGGACTATTTAGTAGGAACAATCCAGTCTGAGGGCCATAAGGTGGTAACCGTAGTAATGCACAACCCACCACAGAACTGCAGGAGGCCAAGAGAAGAATACGACACACTAGCCAAGGTGGCCGGAAAAGTTCACATGGGGGGAGCAAAGTTACTAGTTATGGGAGATTTCAATCACAAGGAGATTGACTGGGAAAACCTGGAGCCCCATGGGGGTCCCAAAACAGGGAGAGCCAAGATGATGGATGTGGCATTGGAAAACCTCATGCATGAACATGTTAGAGACACTTCCAGAGAGAGAGGTGAGGATGATCCAGCAAGACTGGACCTTGTATTCACCTTGAGTAGTTTGGACATCGAGGATATCATGTATGAAAGGCCGCTAGGAGCTCGCGATCATGTGGTTCTGTGCTTTGACTACATAGTTGAGCTACAAGTGGAGAGAGTAGCAGGAATAGGATGGGAAAAACCAAATTACAAAAGGGGGGACTACACAGGCATGAGGAACTTCCTGCAGGACATTCAGTGAGAGAGAACTGACAGGAAAACCAGTACAAGAAATGATGGACTATGTGACAACAAAATGCAAGGAGGCAGACAAGAGGTTTGTTCCCAAGGGAAACACAAATACTGGGAAGACCAGAACAAATCCTTGCTTCACCCAAAGGTGTAGGAAGGCAAAAACTAGGTGTACTAGAGAATGGAAAAGGTACAGAAGACAAAGGTCCCAGGAAAATAAAGAGATTAGCCGAAGAGCCAGAAACGAATATGCACAGATAAGAAGGGAGGCTCAGCGACAATATGAAAATGAAATAGTATCGCAAGTCAAGTCTGACCCAAAGCTGTTGTATAGCCACATCAGGAGGAAAACAATAGTCAAGGACCAGGTAATCAGACTGAGGAAGGATGATGGGGAGTTCAAAAGAAACGACCAAGAGGTTTGTTAAGAGCTCAACATGAGATTTAAAGAAGTATTTGCAGTGGAAACCGGTAGGACTCCAGGAAATCAGAACAGGGAGGTACACCAACAAGTGATGGATGAGGTACACATAACCAAGGAGGAGGTGAAGAAGCTACTATGTGAACTTGACACCTCAAAGGCGGTGAGACCAGACAACATCTCTCCATGGGTCCTTAGAGAGGGAGCAGAGATGCTGTGTGTCCCAATAACAAAGATCTTCAACACATCCATTGAAACTGGGCAACTCCCTCAGGTATGGAAGATGGCAAATGTAGTACCAGTTTTTAAAAAAAGAGACAGACATGAAGCATTAAACTACAGACTTGTGTCACTAACGTGTATAGTATGCGAAATCATGGAGAAGATCATCAGGAGGAGAGTGGTGGAGCACCTGGAAAGAAATAAGTGTATAATCGACAATCAGCACAGTTTCAGGGAACGAAAATCCTGTGTCACAAACCTACTGGAGTTTTATGACAAGGTGACAGAAGTAAGACAAGAGAGAGAGAGAGGGGTGGATAGACTGCATTTTCTTGGACTGTAAGAAGGCCTTCGACACAGTTTCTCACAAGAGGTTACTGCAAAAGATAGAGGATCAGGCACACATAACAGGAAAGGCACTGCAATGGATCAGAGAATACCTGACAAGGAGGGAACAATGAGTCATGGTACGTGACGAGGTGTCAGAGTGGGCGCTTTTGACAATCGGGGTTCCACAGGGGTCAATCCAAGGACCTGTGCTGTTTTTGGTATATGTGAATGACATATCGGAAGGGATAGACTCAGAAGTGTCCTTGTTTGCAAATGATGTGAAGTTAATGAGGAGAATTAATTCGGTCGAGGATCAGGCAGGTCTACAAAGAGACCTGGACAGGCTACAAGCCTGATCCAGCAACTGGCTCCTTGAATTTAACCCTGCAAAATGCAAAGTCATGAAGATCGGGGAAGGGCAAAGAAGACCACAGACACATTATAGTCTAGGTGGCCAAAGACTGCAAACCTCACTCAAGGAAAAAGATCTTGTGGTGAGTATAACACCGAGCACATCTCTGGCTCACATCAATCAAGTAATTGCTGCAGCATAGGGGAGTCTGACAAACCTAAGGATAGCATTCCTATACCTCAGTAAGGAATCGTTCAAAACTCTGTACACCATTTACGTCAGGCGCATACTGGAGTATGCAGCACCAGTTTGGAATCCGCACCTGGTCAAGCATGTCAAGAAATTAGAGAAAGTGCAAAGGTTTGCAACAAGACTAGTCCCAGAGCTAAGGGGATTGTCCTACAAAGAAAGGTTGAGGGAAATCGGTCTGACGACACTGGAGGACAGGAGGGTCAGGGGAGACATGATAACGACATATAAAATACTGCGTGGAATAGGCAAGGCGGACAAAGACGGGATGTTCCAGAGATGGGACACAGACACAAGAGGTCACAATTGGAAGTTGAAGATTCAGATCAGTTATAGTTTTCAGGCAGCGGAATAGCCTAGAAAGTGACGTAGTGGAGGCGGGAACCATACATAGTTTCAAGACGAGGTTTGATAAAGCTCATGGAGCAGGGAGAGAGAGGACCCAGTAGCAATCAGTGAATAGGCGGGGCCAGGAGCTATGAATCGACCCCTGCAACCACAAATAGGTGAGTACAAATAGGTGAGTACACACACTCACACACACACACACACACACACACACACACACACACACACACACACACACACACACACACACACACACACACACACACACACACACACACACACACACACTCACACACACCACCACCACCACCAAGACATAACATGGCCACCAAAATTAAGCCACACACCTCCAGCTAAGACATGAGACATTACCAAATCTAACACACAGACACCACCAACCAAGACATAACATGAGCAACAAAACTAAGACATACACCTTCAACTAAGACATGAGATATAACTAAAACTAAGACATGAGACATACACACCAAAAACTAACACCAAGACAACACCAGCTAAGACAACATGAGCACCAAAACTAAGGCATACACCTCCAAGCAAGACATGAGACATACACACACCAAATCTAAGGCATATCCAAAAATCTAAGATATTTATGCAAAATAAGACATAAGCACAAAAATACCGTGTCACGATCACCGCCATCTATAACATATCATGTACCCAAAAAGAAATCTAAGAACCACCATCTAAGACATAATATGAGCACAGACATCTAAGACAAGATATAATCACAACAGATATATGACATGAGACATCACCAAAACTATCACACGTACACCACTAAGACATAACATGAGCAACAAAACTAAGACATTCACCTCCATCTGGAGTTTACCTGGAGTTTACCTGGAGAGAGTACCGGGGGTCAACGCCCCCGCGGCCCGGTCTGTGACCAGGCCTCCTGGTGGATCAGAGCCTGATCAACCAGGCTGTTACTGCTGGCTGCACGCAAACCAACGTACGAGCCACACCCCGGCTGGTCAGGAACCGACTTTAGGTGCTTGTCCAGTGCCAGCTTGAAGACTGCCAGGGGTCTGTTGGTAATCCCCCTTATGTATGCTGGGAGGCAGTTGAACAGTCTCGGGCCCCTGACACTTATTGTATGGTCTCTTAACGTGCTAGTGACACCCCTGCTTTTCATTGGGGGGATGTTGCATCGTCTGCCAAGTCTTTTGCTTTCGTAGTGAGTGATTTTCGTGTGCAAGTTCGGTACTAGTCCCTCTAGGATTTTCCAGGTGTATATAATCATGTATCTCTCCTGCTTGCGTTCCAGGGAATACAGGTTTAGAAACCTCAAGTGCTCCCAGTAATTGAGGTGTTTTATCTCCGTTATGCGCGCCGTGAAGGTTCTCTGTACATTTTCTAGGTCAGAAATTTCAC
Organism: Cherax quadricarinatus; assembly: GCF_038502225.1. NCBI lineage: Eukaryota > Metazoa > Arthropoda > Malacostraca > Decapoda > Parastacidae > Cherax > Cherax quadricarinatus. Next base: position 24,181 of record NW_027198904.1, read on the forward strand.
CTGCCTTGAAAGGTGCTGTTAGTGTGCAGCAATATTCCAGCCTAGATAGAACAAGTGACCTGAAGAGTGTCATCATGGGCTTGGCCTCCCTAGTTTTGAAGGTTCTCATTATCCATCCTGTCATTTTTCTAGCAGATGCGATTGATACAATGTTATGGTCCTTGAAGGTGAGATCCTCCGACATGATCACTCCCAGGTCTTTGACGTTGGTGTTTCGCTCTATTTTGTGGCCAGAATTTGTTTTGTACTCTGATGAAGATTTAATTTCCTCGACATGTGACATAACCAAAACTAAGACATATTCAAAATCTAAGACATGAAAACAAAATAAGCCATAAAAGACACACGTGGCAACGTCGCACATGATCAGCTACTGTTTCCTTCATTTTTGGCCAAGTGAAATGTTTTGCCAGTTTACTGAGTGTCTTCTTGACACCCAAATGTCCTCCTATGGGACTATTGAGAACAAAATCAATGGCTTGTTCACGAAATGTAACTGGTAACACTATGAGATGCTTGACTGTGGTGGAAACACTATCAACTGACAACTTACATGTATTTTTCTCCATCAGTACACCTGTGGAAATTTATTTGGTCCCTAAAGTTCCACAGGACAGATCCAGTATGGCCGTATGGGACGGCTGAGCTGGATGGCCCTTATACCCTACCCTAACAATCAGCATTCTCTCTGGTCGGCGATGGATTCTTGGTAGGCATGTATTTAATTTATAGATTTATTCTTCAGGGAAGGAGTAGGTAGTTTTACTGTTAGTATATTAATATTAGTTTACTAAGGTATCTGTAGATAATAATAATGTAGACCTAAGACCTTAACATAGGTAGTAATAGGCCGATAATGTAGGCAAACACTAGGTTAAGTTAGCTAGGGAGAACTGGCAGCCCTAGCTTGAATGAGGAGGTGCAGGTCTAAAAGACAATAGCGTCCTTCTTAAGACAGACACCATCTGGACAATATGTGCTGTGATCAGCAGACGGCGCCCCCCATGTGTCTTCACATCTGAGACCTGGGGAAATCTGGTAGAGGCACCTCGATGTACTGTAGATGACCTCCTCCATCAGGCCCATACAGTAAGACAAGACCACTATTTCTCGTAGAATTCTGGCCAGTGTCTGGAGAGTTTGTGAGTTGAGTTTACTGTGGGCCCGGTTGCAACAGGTTGAGCATGCCCAGTGAGTACCAGTGTCTCAGAGCAGTCTGGAAGCTAGTGTCTGAGTCTGCATAGTTATACTAGGGGTTACATACCCTCTTGGATATAGGAATTTCTGAGGTGCAGGCAGGACACTAATTACGATTGAATATTGCAGGAATTAAGGCTCCCGGTTGCACGTGGTTTCTGAGGGGAAGTCCAAAGGGGCTAAGGCTAAGCTTAGAGAAGTGAAGATCAGGATATATGCTGCAACACCAAGTAAGTTAGTCCTTTATATGTGCATGCAGGCGAGGTTTTCTTGTAACATCAATCATTTGTGAAAATCTGTCCTATAAGCCACTTGTGAGGCTGAGGTACCCACCTCAGAGCTCGGTGTCAACAGAGTTTGCCAGGGTAGGCGACTCACTTGGAGGCAGCCCACACAAATTTTCACAAAAGTGGTCCTTCGAACCGGATGTGGAATAGCTAGGTTAAGCTATCATAGCTAGGCCACAGTTAGGAACCAGTTTAACAGTTAGGTTAAGCTATCATACCTAGGCTACAGTTAGGAACCAGTTTAACAGAGTTAGGTTAAGCTATCATAGCTAGGCCACAGTTAGGAACCAGTTAAACAAAGTTAGGTTAAGTTAGCACACCTAGGCCCAAGAGTTACACAGGCTAGGCCAAGCTGACTATACACAGAAGTTGTTATTTGCAGTAATTTACAGGCAGGCCAGGTAGGCTAGAGAAGCTTGTGAATTTATTTATTTACAGTGATTACAAGTAATCCAGAGTAGGAGACTTGTGTGTTAATTATTTACAGTGGATTTGCAAGGTAGCCACAGTTAGGCTAGGCTTGTGCAATATTTACAAAAGTTATAGTAGCTAGGACAGATTTAACCTAGTTATTATTTACAGGGAGTTATAAAGCCAGGTTTAAGCTCTAGCACACTAGCTAGGTTAGGATTTACCTTATCCAACCATCCACGCTAGACTGAGTAAGCTGGGCACAGTTAGGCCAAGCTGTCTACATACATTATTCATTTACTGTTTCACCAGTTGCATTGTTGAATTTATTTGTGTTAACCAAGTGATTTAATTTGTATACTGCACTTTTATTGTGTGATTTTCATTGTCTTTGATTCATGTTAATGTGGGATTTGTGAATTATACCTGAGACTAGGTTAAGTTCTGTAATTATTTGCTGGTATTGTACAGTTAAGTGCTAGGTTAAGCTTTCACATCGATACACATTTTGATTGGGATTTGAAAGCTAACAGTGTACATTTTTGATTCAGAGTAGAGTCAATATAATAAAGGGAGTTGTCAAGCTTGTTGAGAAGCCTTGAGACTCGTTCATTCTTGCCTAATACCATTCGTGCTGTGAGGTGGGCTAATTGAAGTACAAATTAGTACCATGATCTTAACTAAACCGCAACTATGGTAGGTGAAGATGCAGTACCAGCTGTCCCAGCTCTAAGCCAATTAAAGCGGTCTATGGGAGCCTATAAGGGGCGCCTGAGCAAAGCATGTGAGGAGTGTCGTACGGTCAGGCAAGACCAAGACGTAGACTGGGAGGAACTAGAGAGTTGCCTGAAACCTTTGGAGCAAAGACTGGAGGCCTTTGAGAGATCATTTATCCTTTATGAGACAGAGGCCTATACTACAGGTGAGTCTGAATATACAGTCGAAGTAGCACGGACGGACTATGACGAACGAAGGGCAGAGTGTAAAGCAGAGATGAGACTCTGCAGGCAGTTAATAAAGACTTTGAAGGCCGGTACAGCAGGGGCAGCAAATGTTTCAAGGAACACGAACAACAGCACGCCTGTTAATGTGTTGCCCAGATTGCCCCAGTTGAATTTACCAACGTTTGACGGAACCTTAACAGAGTACATTGCTTTCTGGGATCAGTTTAAAGCCCAGATAGATGACAGAGATGATTTGTCAGATGCCGTCAAGTTACAATATTTACGTTCACAGCTCAAGGGTAAAGCCTTGGACTTGGTCCGGCATTACCAAACCACTGACACCAATTACCAACATGCCAAAGACCAATTAAAGGAAACGTTTGGCAACACTGAGGAGATGAAGGTAGCTATACTTTATCGGTTGTTGGATCTAGAGGCTTGTCGCCATGACTGTCAAAGCCTAGAGAAGTTCCGAATCGAAGTTATGAGTTTGACGAATAGTCTTAAAGATTTACATGATTGGGGTAAGTCAGAATGGTTCATCAGTCAGGTGATTCAGAGGAAACTGGCTGGCACTACAGTGCATGAGTTGCACTTAAAATATCGGACGAACCGGTTCACAATACAACAGATCGTTGAGGGGTTGGGAGATCTCGTGTCTCACCTGAGCATAGGTCGGGGGGAGAAATTGCCAACCAAGGTGGAATCGATCAACCCCTCTAGATACTCGAGAGATAAAGCTAAACCACCTCCTGCTAGGGTTGGCTCATATTATGCCCAGGACAAGTCCCCCACCCCCAGAGCCAAGGGAGAAGTCATTCAAGCGGCTAGTAAGAGACGGTGCGTGTTTTGTGAAGAAGAACATGCTAGTTCAGGGTGTTCAAGCTTCACCACCTATAACCAAAGGGTTCAACGACTAAGGGAGTTGAGACTTTGTTTCAAGTGTTGTGGAGAACATTTTGCCAGGGACTGTAATGCCCAACTCAGGGAGTGTCGGGGCTGCTGGAAGGGTAAGCACCACAGTGCACTGTGTCCTAATGACGCCAGATTAGCACAAGTTAAGGAGAGCAAACTACGAGAAAGAGAGGAGAGCAAGAACAAGTCTAAAGTAGTGATGAGTGTGGCGAGTACGGCACCGAGAATTTGTTCTGGTGAGCAGTTTCAAGGTTCGGTGGCCTTGCCCACCATAATGGCGGTGGTTGCAAACGGGAAGAATTCTGAAATGACCCGTTTGTACATCTTCTCTTAATAACGTGAGATAACTGCTAGTGTCTCTGAAAGTAATTATCTCAGATGTGATTCGTCAAGTCCTTCTTTACCTCTCGATAAGTAAGGACTCATCGCTGAACGAATCTTTTCGTCAGATACACTTTCTGACTCTAGTCGTTTATTCTGAGTAATATTATGTAAAACAGTTGGATCAGAGGTATTACTAGGATTTTGGTGCCTTTGTTGCACGGAAGAAGATACGACTTGTGTGGGGGCGCCAGCCGCACGACCGCTTCTCGTATCTCTTTCTAACTTAGAGCAATACTCTCTAGCATGTCCTTTTCTGTTATAATAGGGACATTTAACTTTCTTCTCCTCGATATCAGATTTCTGTCTAATCACAGAGACAGAATCAGGATTGTGAGTTTTCCTGGTAAAAGTATGAGAAGTTACAGTAGCAGGTACATCACACCGACACTGATCAGCTGATTTAGGTTGCCAACTTCTAGGAAAATTTTTAGTTACCTTGTTTCTCTGTGTTTTAGTACGTACAAATTTGTGAGAAATCTCGTAATTGTCTGCTAATGCTGCAGTTTTCAGAATATCTGAGGCAGTATGATCGATCAGATATTCTTGTATGTCAGCAGACATACAGTTGTTAAACTCTTTGTGAAGTAACAAATGAACCAGCCTGTCATAATTATTGCACTTAGTGGCTCTGCACCACCTCTCAAATGCAGCTTTTTTCTCACGAGCAAACTCTACACAAGTTTGATCTTCTCGTCGTTGGAACGTATGAAATGCACGTTGATAACTTACAGGTAACAAGTTATATGTCTCTAGAATAGTTTGCTTGACAGTATCATAAGTAATGTACTTGGCAAATGATAAAGCAGCAGTACAAGTTTGAGCTCTTCCTGTCAAAGCTGTGTGCAACAAGGTAGCCCAGTGCTTACGTGGCCAGTTCATAGCACGTGCCTGGTTCTCAAACATATCAAAATAGGTGTTTAAGTCACTCTCAAAAAACTTAGGAACCATTGAGGCAGCTTTCTGCACATTAAATGTGTCCTATGTTGTACTAACAGGTTTATCAACTTTGTCAGATCTATCAGTCTGTTGTCTTCCGAGACGAACATTTTCTCTCTGGAAATCTTGTTCATTCACTTTCCTCTGTGCCTATATTTGTGCAGTCTGCAACATAATGAGGCATTCCATCCTCTCAAGTTGTTCCTCAGAGATAGGACCAGTGGGTAAAGGAGGAGTTGGGAAATTAACATATGTTTCTGGACGGTCCTTAGGTCGGGCACCTTGTCCAGCCATGCCTAGAGAGTCTAGATCTGGTCTAGGATAAGTAGATACAGGTGTAGCATACACGGTACTAGTATGCGGCTGTGTCATACTACCAGCTACACTCTATGCTATTGTGTTAATCAGGCAGGAAGGTGTGAGCCTGAACAGAGCTACACTAGGCTCAGACACTTCTGCCATAGTTGTTCTCTCTTCTACGTCATCCAATAGAGTCATACTTTCTAATAGGAACACTAGGCTCTCTGTATCTGAATCATAATCAGATATCTCTGCATGAGCAGGAAACAATATATCTTTAATTAATTTTTTGACAGTTTCTGCGGTGTAATTCCTGTTATACGTCACACTGAGATATTTTGTTACTTGCCAACACGTCTTAAGTTTTAACGTACTCAACTTCGACCAAGTCAGAGTATCAATTAACTGTTTCACTTTGACATACATCACGAAAATAAATGCACTACGAGAGAGTGATTATGGGAAACTATAATCCTAATAGGAATTTTAGTGTTTGTTGTCTTAGAGCTAGATACACAAATAACCCGCACATAAAAGAGAGAAGCTTAAGACGACGTTTCGGTCCGACTTCGACCATTTACAAAGCCAGTGTGACTTTGTAAATGGTCCAAGTCGGACCGAAACGTCGTCGTAAGCTTCTCTCTTTTATGTGCAGGTTATTTGTGTATCGTTCCAGTCACGTTATTGTGCCTTTTTGTTATTTAGAGCTAGAGCTCAAACAGTATTTCCATCTCCTTGGACCAAGAGACTCAGTCAAGTACATACATCCACCTATTATGTTGTACAAGACTAAACTCAAAGTCTTCAGATTAGAAAAGTACTCAAAGTGTTTGGTCATAGAGTTACTAGTGTGTCAAACTGGGCAATTTCTCCAACACCTTGGATCAAAAGCCTCCCGGACAGGCCGCCATTTGTTACAAAAAATGCGATATCTAATAAGCATAAAGATCTCCAGTGAATACTAGAAAGGACTGCCCTTCTAGCATTCAGCCTGTTACTGGATTTTTGTAACAAGTAGTCAGTATCTTGGTCCAGTTATCCATTAGAATTTAGTAAGGTTAAATAGTGCTTCAGGATTACAACTGGTAGGCTACTAACTAAAGAAATTAAAATTTAATAAGTTTATTAATAAAAATAAAGTTGTCTAGGTGTATATTATCAAAGTAAATTAAAGTAATCAATTGAATATAATATAGGACACAAGTTTCTACACTTCTCTCATGTACAGTAGTATTGTGCTGAAGGCACATATCACATCTTTAAGGTTTTTAAGTACCGTCTGGTACATTGTAAACATTTAATAACATAATACAAATATATACAAGTTTGTGTGAATGTGTGTAAGTGCTCTAAGTAGTTCGCTATGTCTCAAGACTCAACTAGACTTAACCAGTGACTGACTAAAAGTCTTCACTTAAACTAACTTCTTGACAAACCTGGCAATCAGAACAGCTTGCTTGAGCAATAAAATGACTGATAAGCCGAACAGCAATCTAACAAGCAACAGCGACGCAGAATCAGGAACAAGGAGATAATATAACGACACTAAGTACTGACCATCTGCAGATCCTCCACAAAAGTCACAAAACTTCCATACTACTGAATCTAAGTTCAGCATTAGAAAATCCCCGATTGTGACAGTACACAGATACCAGTACAAATTAGGTCAGAAGTAACAGCTCAGGACCTGAGTTTCTCTGAGTGTCTATCTGACACACAACCTCAGTACAAAGTCGAAAATCACTAAGTCTAGGCTATGTTCTGTGAACAGAGTTACACAGAACCAACAACAAGAAAGAGACAGAGGCAATCTTCCAACAAGAGCCTACAAGGGAGAGCAGTAGAGGGACCTTTTGTTAGAAGCAATGTCCAACAGACAAGAGCTAGCACAAGCCAGCTAGACTCTCCCTCCTGGTGAGATGAGACCACTCCACCCTAATCACGTTACTCTCCGTGGTCTGCTGCTGCCCAACAAAACAGAAGCCGGCAGCGAAACAAGCGAAGTGAAAACTACAGTAGTTAGACAATGCTGTCAGCTACTTAACACTCGAACTATGAGCACTGAATAATATATAAATGTTACATCCTACCTAATAATATAACTAAGTCAAATAATAATATAAAGCAATATATTTACGATTTAGCTAATATCGCAAATATAAGCAATATAAAATTATATGAACAGGTAATATATATTATATACATTGTGACCCATTCAGGGGTCACAATAGCCTCTGAGTGAATGGAATAGTAATTCATCCAAATTAAAGGATAAAATAAATACAGATTACCCCGGAGATGAAGTACCTAAATGTAGTAATGTACTGGGATGAACTTGGGATACTGAGAGAGATTTGTTACTGTTAAAACCTAATAATTACAGTATGCCCAATAAATTAACCAAGAAAGTCTTTCTTGCTGAAATTTCCAAATGTTTAGATCCACTAGGCTTAGTGTCATCCCTTGTTGCAACCCCTGAATGGGTTGCTATGTATATTATGTATATAATATGTATATATATTACATGTATATTACCTTTTCATATAATTTTATATTGCTTATATTTGCGATAATAGCTAAATTGTAAATATATTGCTTTTTATTATTATTTGACTTAGTTATGCTCTTAGGTAGGATGTAACACATATTATTATGTGCTCAGTTCAAGTCTTGATTGTCTAACTGCTGTAATTATCGCTTGTGGCTTGTTTCCCTGCTGGCTTTTGTTGAGCTGCAGCTGTCCACGGAGCTATCACGTGATCGTGGGGGGGTGTCCTCACCTTGCCTGAAGTATTCAGTCTGGTCTAGACTCGCTTGGTGGTTGGACGTATTCCAGACAAAGTGCCTAAATCTCTCTTATATGCCCTTGTTGGAAGATTGTCTCTAGCTTTCTTGTAGGTTCTGTGGGACTCTGTTCACAGAACATTGTATAGACTTAGTGATTTTCGATGTTGTACTGAGGTTGTGTGTCGCAAAGACACTCTGAGCAACTCAGGTCCTGAGCTGTAGCTTCTGACCTAACTTGTACTGGTATCTGTGCACTATCACAGTCGGTGATTTTCTTATGCTGAACTTAGATTCAGTATTATGGGAGTTTTGTGACTTTTGTGGAGGATCTGCTGATGGTCCCTACTTAGTGTCGTTATATTATCTCCTTGATCCTGATTGTGTTGCAGTTGTTTGTTATATTGCTATTGGGCTTAGCATTCTTTTTATTGTTCAAGCAGACTGTTCTGATAGACAGTTGTTCAAAAAGTTAGTTTATGTTAGGACTTTGTCAGTCACTTGTTTAAGTCTAGTCGAGTCGTGAGACATAGCAAACTACTTAGAGCACTTACACACATACACACAAACTTATTTGTACATATTTGTAATATCTTATTAAATGTTAATGTACCAGACGGTACTTAAAAATTATAAATGTGATATGTGCCTACAGCACAATACTATTGCACACGAGAGAAGTGATTAATATTATTTTGATTACTGTGATTAATTTAATTTAATCTAATTTGATATATGCCTAGACAACTTAATAAATTTATTAAATTTTAATTTCTCTAGTTAGTAGCCTACCAGTTGTAATCCTGAAGCACTATTGAATCATACTGAATTCTAATGGATAATTGGACAAGGATATTGACTAATTTTTACGAAAACCCAGTAACAGGCTGGATGCTAGAAGGGCAGTCCTTTCTAGTATTCACTGGAGATCTCTAAGCTTTTAGAATCGCATTTTTTGTAGCAAATGGGGGCCTGTCTGGGATGCTCTTGATGCAAGGTATTGGAGAAATTGTCAAGTTTGACATACTAGTAACTCTATGATCAAACACTTTGAGTACTTTCCTAATCTGAAGACTTTGAGTTTAGTCTTATATAACATACCAGGTGGATGTATGTACCTGACTGAGTCTTTTGATCCAAGGAGATGGAAATACTGTTTATAAGCTCTAGCTCTAAGACCACTAACACTAAAATTCCTCTTAGGATTATAGTTTCCCATAATCACTCTCTCGTAGTACATTTATTTTCGTGATGTATGCCAAAGTGAAACAGTTAATTGATACTCTGACTTTGTCTGAGTTAAGTACATTAAAACTTCAGATGTGTTGGAGAGTAGCCAAATATCTCGGTGTGGCGTATAACAGGAATTAGACTGCAGAAACTGTCAGAGTGTTAATTAAAGATATATTGTTTCCTGCTCTTACAGAGATGTCTGATTATGATTCAGATTCAGAAAGCCTAGTGTCACTATTAGGAAGTATGACTCTATTTGATGACGTAGATTCGTAGAAGAAAGAGCAACTAAGGCAGAAGTGAGCCTAGTGTCTGAGCCTAGTGTAGCTCAGTTCTCGCTCAAGCCTTCCCTCCTAACTGTTAGTATGACGCAGCCTCATACTAGTACCGTGTATGCTACACCTGTACCTACTTATCCTAGACCAGATCTAGACTCTCTAGGGATGGTTGGACGAGGTGCCCGACCTAAGGACCTTCCAGAAAGACATGTTAATTTCCCTACTCCTACTTAGACACTTATTTTGATGCGTTTGAGAACCAGGCACGTGGTATGAACTGGCCACATAAGCACTGGGCTACCTTATTGCACACAGCTTTGGCAGGAAGAGCTCAAACTTGTACTGCTGCTTTACCTTTTGCCAAGTACATTAGTTATGACGCTGTCAAACGAACTATTGTATAGACATATAACTTGTTACGTGTAAGTTATCAACGTGCATTTCGTACATTAAAACGATGGCAAGATCAAATTTGTGTAGAGTTTGCTCATGAGAAAAAAGTTGCATTTGAGAGGTGGTGTAGGTCTGCCAAGTGCAACAACTACGACAGCCTTGTTCAGTTGTTACTACACGAAGAGTTTAACAACTGTATGTCTGCTGACATACAAGAATATCTGATCGATCATACTACCTCAGATATTCTGGAAACTGCAGCATTAGCAGACAATTACGAAATTTCTCACAAACGTGTACGTGCTAAAACACAGAGAAACAAGGTAACTAAAAATTTTCCTAGAAGTTGGCAACATAAATCAACTGATCAGTGCCGGCCTGATGTACCTGCTACTGTAACTTCTCGTACCTTTACCAGGATAACTCACAATCCTGATTCTGTCTCTGTGGCTAGACAGAAATCTGATATCGAGAAGAAGAAAGTTAAATGTACCTATTGTAACAGAAAAGGACATGCTAGAGAGTATTGCTCTAAGTTAGAAAGAGATACGAGAAGTGGTCGTGCGGCTGGCGCCCCCACACAAGTCGTATCTTCTTCCGTGCAACAAAGGCACCAAAATCCTAGTAATACCTCTGATCCAACTGTTTTACATAATATTACTCAGAATAGACGACTAGAGTCAGAAAGTGTATCTGACGAAAAGATTCGTTCAGCGATGAGTCCTTACTTATCGAGAGGTAAAGAAGGACTTGACGAATCACATCTGAGATAATTACTTTCAGAGACACTAGCAGTTATCTCACGTTATTAAGAGAAGATGTACTGCCCATAACTGATGATACCTATTGCAAGATAGATGTATTGTTAGAAGCCTATGGTGGGGCTGTTATAAAAGTACTTCTTCACAAAATATACATTGAAACAAGCTATTATACTGGTTATATTTCAGTGGGTATATCCAGTGGTGTATTTCCCATCAGGTCAGTGGACTTGTTGATAGGGAACGATATCCTTCATGCTGGTATATGTAAGGAACCACTTGTGATTGATAATAACACTGATGATAATTATGCCATTGAAGCTTGTAGAGAGAAACCTATTTTATTTCCTCTCAGCACAATTACTAGAGCTATGTCAAAGATACAACAACCATCCTTGTCTCCTGTTGAGTTAGTGGATGACAATGATTTGGGCTTGAATATGTTGTTTAGTGATGTTCTGCGCCCAGGGTCATTAACACTGACTCCCCCCGGTCATCAACCTAGTCAGGACACACCTGACGTTAAATTTCTAACTCATGATGATTTAATCAAGGATCAGTTTGTTGATCAGTCACTGGAAAGACTGAGAGATATAGCAGTTACTGAGAGTGAAGCAAAGGATCTCGATAATTGTTACTATTATAGTAATGGTGTACTGATGGAGAAAAATAAATGTAAGTTGTCAGCTGATAGTGTTTCCACCACAGTCAAGCATCTCGTAGTGTTACCAGTTACATTTCGTGAACAAGCCATTGATTTTGCTCACAATAGTCCCCTTGGAGGACATTTGGGTGTCAAGAAAACACTCGGTAAACTGGCAAAACATTTTACTTGGCCAAAGATGAAGGAAACAGTAGATGATCATGTGCGACGTTGCCACGTGTGTCAAGTGACAGGCAAGCCAGCACACACTCCTCCACCTGCACCTCTCATTCCTATCACCGTGGATAGTGAACCATTCTCACGTCTTATAACTGATTGTGTTGGTCCTTTGCCTAGAACCAAACTAGGAAACCAATACTTATTTATTATTATGGACGCTGCAACACGCTATCCCGAAGCTATTCCTATGAGAAAATTTAATGCTCGTGCTATTGTGAGAGCGCTGATGAAATTTTTCTCCCAGGTTGGATTGCCACGAGAGATACACTCAGATCAGGGATCTAATTTCACTTCTAAGATCTTTCGAGAAGCATTATCCCACCTAGGAATAAAGTCTGTACTTTCAACCAGTTATCATCCACAGTCACAAGGTGCTCTAGAGAGATTTCATCAGACACTGAAATCCATGATGAGAGCTTATTGTGAACGTTTTTCTAGAGACTGGGATGAAGGTATACCTTTTCTTCTGTTTGCTATGAGAGAAATTGAGCAAGAAAGTCTCGGGTTTAGTCCGTTTGAATTAATATTCGGACACCACGTGCGTGGTCCTCTCGCAGTGTTAAAAGACTTGTGGACAGGAAAATCAAATCCATCATTGAGCACATCACCTTCATTAATGCAGCAACATTTGACAGCCGCTAGAGAGCTAGCTTCGAAAAACCTAGTTTCAGCCCAAGCTAGAATGAAGCAACATTATGACAAGCGTGCTGTCTCTCGTTCTTTTAAAGCAGGAGATAAGGTGATGGCTCGGAAATTAGTACCAGGTCATGCTCTACAAGCCAGGTATGATGGTCCCCTGGAAGTAGTGAAAAAGCTTAGCGACGTAAATTATTTGGTACATACGCCTGGGAAAAAGAAATCTAATCATGTGTACCATGTTAACCAGCTTAAGACATACTACACTAGTCCTCTACGTAGCTACTACATCTATTCTTCCTAGGACAGAGGAAGAAAACGTCAGTCTACCTGACATCTCTAGAGGTACAGAGGTGCGTTTAGAAAATTCAGTGACTCTACAATCACTAGACAATTTTCTTAGTAATCTTGGGATTAATAAAGCTGGTGATATTAAAAACATGATTTTGCATTTCCCTGAATTGTTCGGTGATGTTCCTAAACGTTGTACTCTGGGTGTACATGACGTTGATGTACAGGGAGCATCACCCATTAAGCAATCACCATATAGAGTGAGTCCAACGAAGCATAAAGCATTGAGAGAAGAGGTTGATTTTCTGTTATCTCACGGACTTATTGAACGCAGTAAAAGTCCATGGGCATCTCCATGTATTTTAGTGCCTAAACCTGACAGTAGTTTCAGGATGTGCACTGATTACAGGAAAGTGAACTCTGTCACCTTGTCTGATGGTTATCCTCTACCTCGCATTGACGACCTTATTGACCGTGTGTCAGGAGCCCAGTTTGTCAGTCGTTTAGATCTCTTACGAGGCTATTATCAAGACTCAAGAAATCGTAATGACACGATTGCAAATAAACCATACCCCCGGCCGGGATTGAACCCGCGGTCATAGAGTCTCAAAACTCCAGCCCGTCGCGTTAGCCACTAGACCAGCTAGCCACAATAAGATTCATCCAACTAGGTGTATTTCTACACCATAGGAAGGTTAGCACAGGCACCTCTGTGACCACAAATGCAAGTTTTTACAGACGAATCTCCAGCTAGCGTGGCCGTGACGAACTCTAGCTCAAGTCCCTTCACTGCCGTCAACATGACTCAAGAAATCGTAATGACACGATTGCAAATAAACCATACCCCCGGCCGGGATTGAACCCGCGGTCATAGAGTCTCAAAACTCCAGCCCGTCACGTTAGCCACTAGACCAGCTAGCCACAATAAGATTCAACCAACTAGGTGTATTTCTACACCATAGGAAGGTTAGCACAGGCACCTCTGTGACCACAAATGCAAGTTTTTACAGACGAATCTCCAGCTAGCGTGGCCGTGACGAACTCTAGCTCAAGTCCCTTCACTGCCGTCAACATGACTCTATGACCGCGGGTTCAATCCCGGCCGGGGGTATGGGCTATTATCAAGTCCCGCTTACTGAACGTGCTCAAGAAATATCTGCTTTTACTGTTCAAGATGGATTGTTTAACTACCTCGTCACCCCCTTCGGCCTATGTAACGCGGCTTCTTCATTCCAACGTATAATGAACAAGTTGACCCACAACTTAGAGAGAGTAGAAGCC
>NW_027198905.1:0-38045 GCF_038502225.1 Cherax quadricarinatus
AGTTTAGATGTCACTCCAAACAGCCAATATCCCAAATCTCTCCTTTAAAGTATACTTCCCACTTCCAGGACTCAAGTCCGACTAACCAGTTTCCCTGAATCCCTTCACAAAATATTACCCTGCTCACACTCCAACAGCTCGTCAGGTCCCAAAAACCATTCGTCTCCATTCACTCCTAACGCACTCACACATGTCTGCTGCATGTCCAAGCCCCTTGCACACAAAACCTCTTTTACCCCCTCCCTCTATCCTTTCCTAGGATGACCCCTCCCCCCCTCCCCGCCACTCTAAAGATTTGTATACCCTCCAAGTCATCCTATTTTGCTCCACCCTCTCGAAATAACCAAACCATAATAATATATATATATATATATATATATATATATATATATATATATATATATATATATATATATATATATATATATATATATATATATATATATATATGGCTTTAAATAGCAACGCTCTTCATGCCAAATAAGGCAAGTGAAAATTTGTTGCAAGACATATATATACACTGAGTTCATTTTAATCTCCATTTAGGGATTACAAAAAGCTTTTTTGACTGGTGTAATAATAATAATAATAATAATAATAATAATAATAATAATAATAATAATAATGCCCCGTAGATCGATCGCCGGATAACATCCCGTCTAAGTTCCTAAAAGATGGTGCTTCTGAATTGTCAGTCCCTATTGCTCACGTAATAAATTTGTCCATCACCACTAATACCGTACCGGAGGGGTTCAAGGAGGCCAGAGTTACTCCTATCTTCAAGAAAAATAGTAGGTCTGATGTAAGCAACTATAGGCCTGTTAGTATACTCAGTATAATATCCAAAATTCTAGAGGGCGGTGTACTGTCAAGTAGTTAAGTACCTTAAGACAACAACATTCTCCATAGCTATCAATCAGGCTTTAGAAGATCTTACTCAACCGACAACTCCCTAATTAATATGATGGATTACCTGAGAAATGGAATGTAAAGAGGAACTTGAACATTAAAATGGTATAAAATACCGACAGATTGTTAGGTAAGACACATATGCAACAGTTAGGTATCTTTATTTCGAAACGTTTCGCCTACACAGTAGGCTTCTTCAGTCGAGTACAGAAAAGTTGATAGAAGCAGAAGATACTTGAAGACGATGTAATCAGTCCATCACCCTTAAAGTTTTGAGGTGGTCAGTCCCTCAGTCTGGAGAAGAGCATTGTTCCGTTGTCTGAAACAATATGAAGTTGAAGTGACAGGATGGAGCCTTTATATAGTGCCAGGAGGTGAGACGTAGGTTGCTTTGGGAGGGCAGGTCCCTCTCAAACCCAGCCGTTCTCACTAGTAGAGGTCGAAGTTGATGGTCTGTACCAAGATACCCTTGTGTTGCAGTGTCTGACAGAATGAACATTAAAATGGTATAAAATACCGACAGATTGTTAGGTAAGACACATATGCAACAGTTAGGTATCTTTATTTCGAAACGTTTCGCCTACACAGTAGGCTTCTTCAGTCGAGTACAGAAAAGTTGATAGAAGCAGAAGATACTTGAAGACGATGTAATCAGTCCATCACCCTTAAAGTTTTGAGGTGGTCAGTCCCTCAGTCTGGAGAAGAGCATTGTTCCGTTGTCTGAAACAATATGAAGTTGAAGTGACAGGATGGAGCCTTTATATAGTGCCAGGAGGTGAGACGTAGGTTGCTTTGGGAGGGCAGGTCCCTCTCAAACCCAGCCGTTCTCACTAGTAGAGGTCGAAGTTGATGGTCTGTACCAAGATACCCTTGTGTTGCAGTGTCTGACAGAATGAACATTAAAATGGTATAAAATACCGACAGATTGTTAGGTAAGACACATATGCAACAGTTAGGTATCTTTATTTCGAAACGTTTCGCCTACACAGTAGGCTTCTTCAGTCGAGTACAGAAAAGTTGATAGAAGCAGAAGATACTTGAAGACGATGTAATCAGTCCATCACCCTTAAAGTTTTGAGGTGGTCAGTCCCTCAGTCTGGAGAAGAGCATTGTTCCGTTGTCTGAAACAATATGAAGTTGAAGTGACAGGATGGAGCCTTTATATAGTGCCAGGAGGTGAGACGTAGGTTGCTTTGGGAGGGCAGGTCCCTCTCAAACCCAGCCGTTCTCACTAGTAGAGGTCGAAGTTGATGGTCTGTACCAAGATACCCTTGTGTTGCAGTGTCTGACAGAATGAACATTAAAATGGTATAAAATACCGACAGATTGTTAGGTAAGACACATATGCAACAGTTAGGTATCTTTATTTCGAAACGTTTCGCCTACACAGTAGGCTTCTTCAGTCGAGTACAGAAAAGTTGATAGAAGCAGAAGATACTTGAAGACGATGTAATCAGTCCATCACCCTTAAAGTTTTGAGGTGGTCAGTCCCTCAGTCTGGAGAAGAGCATTGTTCCGTTGTCTGAAACAATATGAAGTTGAAGTGACAGGATGGAGCCTTTATATAGTGCCAGGAGGTGAGACGTAGGTTGCTTTGGGAGGGCAGGTCCCTCTCAAACCCAGCCGTTCTCACTAGTAGAAGTTGTCGAAGTTGATGGTCTGTACCAAGATACCCTTGTGTTGCAGTGTCTGACAGAATGAACATTAAAATGGTATAAAATACCGACAGATTGTTAGGTAAGACACATATGCAACAGTTAGGTATCTTTATTTCGAAACGTTTCGCCTACACAGTAGGCTTCTTCAGTCGAGTACAGAAAAGTTGATAGAAGCAGAAGATACTTGAAGACGATGTAATCAGTCCATCACCCTTAAAGTTTTGAGGTGGTCAGTCCCTCAGTCTGGAGAAGAGCATTGTTCCGTTGTCTGAAACAATATGAAGTTGAAGTGACAGGATGGAGCCTTTATATAGTGCCAGGAGGTGAGACGTAGGTTGCTTTGGGAGGGCAGGTCCCTCTCAAACCCAGCCGTTCTCACTAGTAGCAGTTGTTGAAGTTGATGGTCTGTACCAAGATACCCTTGTGTTGCAGTGTCTGACAGAATGAACATTAAAATGGTATAAAATACCGACAGATTGTTAGGTAAGACACATATGCAACAGTTAGGTATCTTTATTTCGAAACGTTTCGCCTACACAGTAGGCTTCTTCAGTCGAGTACAGAAAAGTTGATAGAAGCAGAAGATACTTGAAGACGATGTAATCAGTCCATCACCCTTAAAGTTTTGAGGTGGTCAGTCCCTCAGTCTGGAGAAGAGCATTGTTCCGTTGTCTGAAACAATATGAAGTTGAAGTGACAGGATGGAGCCTTTATATAGTGCCAGGAGGTGAGACGTAGGTTGCTTTGGGAGGGCAGGTCCCTCTCAAACCCAGCCGTTCTCACTAGTAGAGGTTGTCGAAGTTGATGGTCTGCCCTCCCAAAGCAACCTACGTCTCACCTCCTGGCACTATATAAAGGCTCCATCCTGTCACTTCAACTTCATATTGTTTCAGACAACGGAACAATGCTCTTCTCCAGACTGAGGGACTGACCACCTCAAAACTTTAAGGGTGATGGACTGATTACATCGTCTTCAAGTATCTTCTGCTTCTATCAACTTTTCTGTACTCGACTGAAGAAGCCTACTGTGTAGGCGAAACGTTTCGAAATAAAGATACCTAACTGTTGCATATGTGTCTTACCTAACAATCTGTCGGTATTTTATACCATTTTAATGTTCATTCTGTCAGACACTGCAACACAAGGGTATCTTGGTACAGACCATCAACTTCGACAACCTCTACTAGTGAGAACGGCTGGGTTTGAGAGGGACCTGCCCTCCCAAAGCAACCTACGTCTCACCTCCTGGCACTATATAAAGGCTCCATCCTGTCACTTCAACTTCATATTGTTTCAGACAACGGAACAATGCTCTTCTCCAGACTGAGGGACTGACCACCTCAAAACTTTAAGGGTGATGGACTGATTACATCGTCTTCAAGTATCTTCTGCTTCTATCAACTTTTCTGTACTCGACTGAAGAAGCCTACTGTGTAGGCGAAACGTTTCGAAATAAAGATACCTAACTGTTCCATATGTGTCTTACCTAACAAATGAATGTAGCTACAGAAAGGGAGGAGAATGATATTTTATTTTCTAGTTAACACACGTGTAATTTTACCTTATTCCTAGTAATGACCCTCGTGTAGTAGATAGTCTTTTTAGTATGATAATAAGATGTTATCTTCATTGTAGAATAATAAGAAAATATTATAACCTTTATATTATAATAATAAGGTAAAAGGACCCCAATGGAAATAAGTCACTCTGTCTGACTTTTTTGGGTTATCCTAGGTTCTCTACATATATGCTGCTATGTATGATAATCTATGTAACTGTATTTGTGTATACCTGAATAAACTTACTTACTAATATTATAATATAATATCTTTATTTCTACAAGTACAAGGTATATAGACATAGCTGACATCAGTGACATACTGCACTATGGAAAGTCCTTTGCTATGCAGAGCATTTTGGGCAATTAGGTCAATTTTGTGCCCAGGATGCGACCCACACCAGTCCACTAACACTCAGGTACCCATTTTATTGATAGGTAAACAGGGATAACAAGTGTAAGGAAACCCGCCCAGTACACTAAAGTACAATTATTATACATAGTAACATGTGTAAATTACCCAGAATAACCCTCCAAAAAATCAGACAAAGTGACTTACATTCACTGTGGTTGTGATCATTATACACTGCCTAAAGTTTCTCGTATAGTCAACTAACTTGTAACTCAATTATCACACCAACCAACCAGTGACAAAAGTAACATCATATACGATGAAAGTTTATTTTGACTCCAAAGAGTTACAGTATTTTTGACCACTTAAATAAGTTACAGGCAGCCTTAAGGCCTGTCAACTACACAGAATGAGTAATTAAGTAATAATTTATTAGCATAATAAGATGAAAACTTTACTGTCTGAAGTACTGTGTATCGTCATTAATCCTTAAGCAATGTTAAACTCAATAATAATAAGACTTGTGCAACAGTTAGGTGTCTTTATTCATTACCAGACATAATGAGGGCAAATTCCTAGGCCTATACCTTGACAACAACCTGAATTTCAGCACCCATATCCAACATATAACCAAAAAAGTATCCAAAACGGTTGGGATCCTCTCCAAGATACGATACTACGTGCCGCAAAATGCCCTTCTCACACTATACCACTCACTTATTTATCCATACCTCACCTATGCTATTTGTGCTTGGGGATCAACTGCAGCAACACACCTAAAGCCAATAATAACCCAACAAAAAGCTGCAGCAAGAATAATCACTAAATCCCATCCCTGGCAACACCCCTCCCCCCACTCTTCATAGATCTAAACTTACTCCCTGTTCAGTACATCCACACTTACTACTGTGCAGTCTACATCTACAGGACCTTAAATTCCAATATTAATTAACCTTGACCTAAAACGCTTTCTTGATAGTTGTAACAGAACCCACAGGCATAACACAAGACACAAACATCTCTACGACATTCCCCGTGTCCGACTAAACCTTTACAAAAATTCAATGTATGTCAAAGGCCCTAAAATCTGGAACACCCTACCTGAGAATTCTAGAACTGCAGACACATTCATCACCTTCAAAACTACCATTAGAAAACATCTTATCTCCCTGATACACCCCGTCAACTAACTACACGAATACCACCTGGTGGTTCACACTTACACTCACTCATCCATTTGACCATAAACAGAAATATTAATCTCAATCTTAAAATAATGAATCCTATGATACTCCAATACTGAAACTATGTACTGTGCCAAAACAAAAGCATTCACATTGCTAAACTCACAAACTAGTATTTAGTCACTTAGCCATAATACCAACTTACCTCATAATTTGTAATATTTTAAAATTAAGAATTAAACTAAGTCTGCCCGAAATGCCTAGCCATGCTAGGTGTTCTAGTGGTACACTCTGTAATTATTATTTTACTACATGTAAACCACACAATAACCAAATTCTGTAAACTCAGCATTGTAATCCTTATAGAGAATAAACTTTGAAAACTTACACAGTGAGCTTCTACAGTCAAGTACAGAAGATGCAGCAGAAACAGTAGACAAGACGATGTTATCAGCTCCAGGCTGACGGACTGACCACCTTATTAAAACTACGTCTTTAAAGGGTGATGGACCGATTATCCATCGTGTTGCCGCGTAACGTTTCGGAATAAAGATACCTAACTGTTGCACATGTGTCTTACTTATCAACCTGTCGGTAGTGTTCATCATTATCATATTCAAACTCATTAATGCTGGACCTGAAACACTGATTTTCCACACTCTGCATGCGTCTTTGTGGCTCAATTGGTAGCGACCTTAAATCACGCTCTGAGAGAACAAGGTTCGATCCTAAGACATGTCTGGTTACACTTGCTGCTCGTCTTCACCAACATTAAGTAGGTACCTGGATGTTAGCCGATTACTTTGGGTCACATCCTAGGGAAGAGAATTAAAGGACCCCAGTGGAAATAAACCAGCCGGGTCGATGACATGGGTTTATTGGGTTTTCCAGGGTTACTGACCCTCCGGGTTATAAGTCGAACAAAAGCGTCTAATCCACCCTTACAATAAATAAAAATATATAACAAGAACCCCAATGGAAATAAGTCACTGATTTTTTTGGGGGAGGGGGGGGGGGATATTTTAGGTAATTTCCACATGTTACTAGGTGTGATAATTGTACTTATGTCACAGGTCTCTAAGCAGTATATTGTTAATGCCGAAGCTGTGATAATAATGAACGGAAGTGTTGGAGCCCAGATATGAGGTGGATATCCTAGGAGTTAAGTTTTAGTCCAAAATGCCTATAAATAATCACAAATTAAGTCTCACAAGCCAGGCAGCATATCTCGTACCAGCTTGAGAGAAGAGGCACAAGTGCTCTCTCACCTTGAGCATTCTCTACTTTCTTAGCTTGCCTGCTACCATCTCATCAGTGCCTTCTGGACAGAATAGAAAAACGTGCAAGGCTACTGTTTACTGTATCTCTCACCAGAACCCAGTTTCGTTAGATCTGTCATCTCAGCGAAAACCTTTAACAATGGAGAGATGTGAGTGACCCTACTGTTATGTTTAAAGGAAATATTACCTAAGTACTACACTCAGCATCCTTTCGTGGTCAGCGAGAGGACAGCTTGTATTCCATAAGACGGGCAGCAAACAGTATTTGCACTCTGGATGTACCTTTCACGAGATCACTTCATCTGCGTACAACACTGTGTAGGGAGAGAGAGAGAGAGAGAGAGAGAGAGAGAGAGAGAGAGAGAGAGAGAGAGAGAGAGAGAGAGAGAGAGAGAGAGAGAGAGAGAGAGAGAGAGAGAGAGATGGCTGCCAGATGGCTGCAACTTCAACCTAAGGAAAAAATGCACCAGCGGCGAACGCAGCCACAAAAAATCCTAGCAAACAAAATTCCAATCTATGCAAATTCTATGCCTTGGGTATCTGCAGGAAGATACTCACATGGCAACAGGAGGGTGCAACTCCCCTTCCTGTAACTTATTTCACCCCGAAATGTGTCACTCGTCACTCCATGAAAGAAAATGTTACAACGTATACTGCCAGGCACATCATCATAAGGGGACAAGAAGACACAGACCAGCCAGACTATGGGAAACAAGAGAGGGGAACCACAACGTCTCCAGAGAAAGGTTTTTTTAGTGCCAGGAAGAAAACAAAGACTGCCAAGAAATGATAGAAATCTTACACAAACTGAAAACACTTCAGGAACAGAGGCACAGTCATTGGCCTCCACTCCAGAACAACAGATATTAAAACCAGCAAATAAAATTCCCCTAAATTCCATCAATATAACAACATTTGTCTCTGCAAACATACAGGATCTAAAGTATTAAAACGGTATAAAATACCGACAGGTCGTTAGGTAAGATACATATGCAACAGTTAGGTATCTTTATTTCGAAACGTTTCGCCTACACAGTAGGCTTCTTCAGTCGAGTACAGAAAAGTTGGTAGAAGCAGAAGAGACTTGAAGACGATGTAATCAGTCCATCACCCTTGAAGTTTTGAGGTGGTCAGTCCCTCAGTCAACCACGTCCTAAATGAAACAAACTGGGAAGATATCCTAAATACGGATGCGAACCTTTGCCTAAAAAAAATAAACTGTGGTTCTTGAGATCTGCTCAAGGCACATTCCATTAAGAAAAAGAAAGAGGATGTAAACTAGAAAGAGACGCTCCCTATACAGACGAAGGCGATGAATCACAGAGCTGCTGAGAGGGACCGATGTATCTGAACTACGAAGGGAGGCACTGGTCAATGAAACTGCAAATATCAAACTTAAGCTGAAGATATCTTATAGGAGACAAGAATCACAGGAAGAACTAAAATCCATAAAAAAAATTGAAAAACAAAAACAAAATACTTCTTCTCTTATGCCAACTCTAAGGGAAAAACAACATCCAGTATTGGTCCCCTGCTTAGGAGGGATGGGACATACACAGATGACAGCCAAGAAGTGAGTGAGATACTAAAGTCCCAATATGACTCAGTGTTCAGCGAGCCGATGCCCAGACTAAGGGTCAACAATCCAAATGAATTCTTTATGAACGAGACCCAAAATTTGGTCATCACAAAATTCTCTGATATTATCCTAACACCACAAGAGCCTGAAAAGGCAATAAATAACATGCCCATGCACTCTGCCCCAGGCCCAGACTCGTGTTACTCCGTGTTCATCAAGAACTGCAAGAAGCCCTTGTCACGTGCCTTCAGCATTTTATGGAGAGGGAGCATGGACACAGGGGTCATCCCACACACACTAAAAACAACAGACATAGCCCCACTCCACAAAGGTGGCAGTAAAGCAATTGTAAAGAACTAAAGACTGATAGCACTAACATCCCATATCATAAAAATCTTTGAGAGGGTTCTAAGAAGCAAGATCGCCAACCACCTAGATACCCATCAGTTACACAACCCAGGGCAACACGGGTTTAGAGCAGGTTGCTCCTACCTGTCCCAGCTACTGGACCACTATGACAAGGTCCCGAATGCTGTAGAGATTCAGATTCATTTATTTCTTTGCAAGTAGTACATTGAGATTATATTTTTACAATAATGGGTTGCAGTGCAAAGAGCCTCTATTATGCCTAGGCATTATGGGCTGACTTAATTTAATAGCTTACTGACTACTTATCACTAAAGAAATTATCATAGTTGTTCAGTAGTTCTATTAATTATAAGTGAATCTAATTTATACAAACCAAAGGACATAGTCATGTATTCAAAAATGCTTTTTATGAAACATAATTCAAGAGTAGTTTACAGTAGTTTACAGTAGTTTACAGTAGTTTACAGTACGAGACTGCTACAATTTGGTGAAGGGTAATACTGCTTTTGGTTGTCTAGTCATGAAGTTTTAAGATTTAGGTAATTGGTAGATTTATTGGTAATGTTAAATATCGAGTATTGAGTATTTAGTCTAGGGTGATTAAGTGGCTTTTGAGAAGAGCCTTAAATTGATTTTCAGACCGGGTTAATTTAGTATTTTCTGGTAATGAATTTCAAATTAAAACAAAATGTAGATGTAGTATACAAAGACTTTGTAAAAGCCTTCTACAAGTGTGACCATGGTGTAATAGCGCACAAAATGCATGATAAAGGAATAACATGAACACAAAGAGTAATAGTAAACAGAGTAAAGTCCGAGGCAGCTACGGTGAAAAGCTCTGTTCCACGAGGCACAGTTATCGCTCCCATCCTGTTCCTTATCCTCATATCTGACATAGACAGAGATGTAAGCCATAGCTCCGTGTCGTCCTTTGTGGATGACACCCGGATCACCATGGCAGTGTCCTCCATCGAAGACACTGCGAGACTCCAAGCGGACATCAACCAAATCTTCAAATAGGCTACTTAAAACAATATGAAGTTCAACGAAGAGAAATTTCAACTACTCAGATATGTAAAACTTGCGTAAATTAAAACTGTATCTGGGTATACGACAAATTTTAACCATACAATAGAGCGAAAAAGGAATATGAAGGACCTGGGATTGATAATGTCAGAGGATCTCACCTTCAAAGACCACAACAATGTATCTACCGCATCTGCTAGGAAAATGATAGGATGGATAATGAGAACCTTCAAAACTAGGGACGCCATGCCCATGATTCTCTTCAAATCGCTTGTGCTCTCTAGGCTGGAATACTGCTGTACACTAACGGCCCCTTTCAGAGTTGGCGACATTGCAGACCTGGAGAGTGTACAAAGAACTTTCACATCACACATAAGTACGATAAGGCACCTAAATTACTGGGAATGGTTGAAGTCCCTTGATTTGTATTCCCTGGAACACAGGCGAGAGAGATACATGATAATATACACTTGGAAGGTCCTGGAGGGATTAGTACCAAACTTGCACACGAAAATCACTCCCTATGAAAACAAAAGACTTGGCAGGAGATGCAACATTCCTCCAGTGAGAAGCAGGGGTGCCTAATACTAAGTGTCAGGGGTCCAAGACTATTCAACTGCCTCCCAGCATACATGAGGGGGACTACCAACAGACCCCTGGCAGTCTTCAAGAAGGCACTGCACCTTAAATCAGTACCTGACCAACCGGGCTGTGGTACGTACGTCAGCTAGCGTGCGGCCAGAAGTAACAGCCTGGTTGATCAGACCCTGATCCACCACGAGGCCTGGTCTAAGACCGAGCCTCGGGGGCGCTGACCCCCGAAACCCTCGCCAGGTATACTCCAGGTAAGGTCTGTATTAGTTTATTATTCAACAATGTCTACACTGGTAAACTCCTTAATAAAACTTGGACTGAAACAAAGTAAACAGTTTACTAACATAAACCAACTTGGACTGAAACAAAGTTAACAGTTTACTAACATAAACCAACTTGGACTGAAACAAAGTTAACAGTTTACTAACATAAACCAACTTGGACTGAAACAAAGTTAACAGTTTACTAACATAAACCAACTTGGACTGAAACAAAGTTAACAGTTTACTAACATAAACCTTCTTGGACTGAAACAAAGTTAACAGTTTACTAACATAAACCAACTTGGACTGAAACAAAGTTAACAGTTTACTAACATAAACCTTCTTGGACTGAAACAAAGTTAACAGTTTACTAACATAAACCTTCTTGGACTGAAACAAAGTTAACAGTTTACTAACATAAACCTTCTTGGACTGAAACAAAGTTAACAGTTTACTAACATAAACCAACTTGGACTGAAACAAAGTTAACAGTTTACTAACATAAACCAACTTGGACTGAAACAAAGTTAACAGTTTACTAACATAAACCTTCTTGGACTGAAACAAAGTTAACAGTTTACTAACATAAACCAACTTGGACTGAAACAAAGTTAACAGTTTACTAACATAAACCTTCTTGGACTGAAACAAAGTTAACAGTTTACTAACATAAACCTTCTTGGACTGAAACAAAGTTAACAGTTTACTAACATAAACCTTCTTGGACTGAAACAAAGTTAACAGTTTACTAACATAAACCAACTTGGACTGAAACAAAGTTAACAGTTTACTAACATAAACCAACTTGGACTGAAACAAAGTTAACAGTTTACTAACATAAACCTTCTTGGACTGAAACAAAGTTAACAGTTTACTAACATAAACCTACTTGGACTGAAACAAAGTTAACAGTTTACTAACATAAACCTACTTGGACTGAAACAAAGTTAACAGTTTACTAACATAAACCTACTTGGACTGAAACAAAGTTAACAGTTTACTAACATAAACCTTCTTGGACTGAAACAAAGTTAACAGTTTACTAACATAAACCTTCTTGGACTGAAACAAAGTTAACAGTTTACTAACATAAACCTACTTGGACTGAAACAAAGTTAACAGTTTACTAACATAAACCAACTTGGACTGAAACAAAGTTAACAGTTTACTAACATAAACCTTCTTGGACTGAAACAAAGTTAACAGTTTACTAACATAAACCTTCTTGGACTGAAACAAAGTTAACAGTTTACTAACATAAACCTACTTGGACTGAAACAAAGTTAACAGTTTACTAACATAAACCTACTTGGACTGAAACAAAGTTAACAGTTTACTAACATAAACCAACTTGGACGGAAACAAAGTTAACAGTTTACTAACATAAACCTACTTGGACTGAAACAAAGTTAACAGTTTACTAACATAAACCTTCTTGGACTGAAACAAAGTTAACAGTTTACTAACATAAACCAACTTGGACTGAAACAAAGTTAACAGTTTACTAACATAAACCTTCTTGGACTGAAACAAAGTTAACAGTTTACTAACATAAACCAACTTGGACTGAAACAAAGTTAACAGTTTACTAACATAAACCAACTTGGACTGAAACAAAGTTAACAGTTTACTAACATAAACCAACTTGGACTGAAACAAAGTTAACAGTTTACTAACATAAACCTACTTGGACTGAAACAAAGTTAACAGTTTACTAACATAAACCTACTTGGACTGAAACAAAGTTAACAGTTTACTAACATAAACCAACTTGGACTGAAACAAAGTTAACAGTTTACTAACATAAACCAACTTGGACTGAAACAAAGTTAACAGTTTACTAACATAAACCAACTTGGACTGAAACAAAGTTAACAGTTTACTAACATAAACCTACTTGGACTGAAACAAAGTTAACAGTTTACTAACATAAACCTTCTTGGACTGAAACAAAGTTAACAGTTTACTAACATAAACCAACTTGGACTGAAACAAAGTTAACAGTTTACTAACATAAACCTACTTGGACTGAAACAAAGTTAACAGTTTACTAACATAAACCAACTTGGACTGAAACAAAGTTAACAGTTTACTAACATAAACCAACTTGGACTGAAACAAAGTTAACAGTTTACTAACATAAACCAACTTGGACTGAAACAAAGTTAACAGTTTACTAACATAAACCAACTTGGACTGAAACAAAGTTAACAGTTTACTAACATAAACCAACTTGGACTGAAACAAAGTTAACAGTTTACTAACATAAACCTTCTTGGACTGAAACAAAGTTAACAGTTTACTAACATAAACCAACTTGGACTGAAACAAAGTTAACAGTTTACTAACATAAACCAACTTGGACTGAAACAAAGTTAACAGTTTACTAACATAAACCAACTTGGACTGAAACAAAGTTAACAGTTTACTAACATAAACCAATTTGGACTGAAACAAAGTTAACAGTTTACTAACATAAACCTTCTTGGACTGAAACAAAGTTAACAGTTTACTAACATAAACCAACTTGGACTGAAACAAAGTTAACAGTTTACTAACATAAACCTACTTGGACTGAAACAAAGTTAACAGTTTACTAACATAAACCAACTTGGACTGAAACAAAGTTAACAGTTTACTAACATAAAGTAACTTGGACTGAAACAAAGTTAACAGTTTACTAACATAAACCTACTTGGACTGAAACAAAGTTAACAGTTTACTAACATAAAGTAACTTGGACTGAAACAAAGTTAACAGTTTACTAACATAAACCTACTTGGACTGAAACAAAGTTAACAGTTTACTAACATAAACCAACTTGGACTGAAACAAAGTTAACAGTTTACTAACATAAACCTACTTGGACTGAAACAAAGTTAACAGTTTACTAACATAAACCTTCTTGGACTGAAACAAAGTTAACAGTTTACTAACATAAACCTACTTGGACTGAAACAAAGTTAACAGTTTACTAACATAAACCAACTTGGACTGAAACAAAGTTAACAGTTTACTAACATAAACCTTCTTGGACTGAAACAAAGTTAACAGTTTACTAACATAAACCTACTTGGACTGAAACAAAGTTAACAGTTTACTAACATAAACCAACTTGGACTGAAACAAAGTTAACAGTTTACTAACATAAACCAACTTGGACTGAAACAAAGTTAACAGTTTACTAACATAAACCTACTTGGACTGAAACAAAGTTAACAGTTTACTAACATAAACCAACTTGGACTGAAACAAAGTTAACAGTTTACTAACATAAACCTTCCTACAAAATCGCTTAAAATACTCAAGTGTTAAAAGCGAAAAAAATAAAAAAAAATTCAGCGCCTAAATATTCTGCCAATTAACAAGAGATTAAAGTTTTTCTTCTTCATTTTTCTGCCTCGTTTTAATTAGTTCTGAAGGAGGAGAGGAGATGCTAAGACTTCCTCAACCTTCCTCTCATCCTCCTCCTCATCCTCCTCGTAGTCCTCCTCCTCATCCTCCTCCTCCTCGTAGTCCTCCTCCTCACCCTCCTCCTCATCCTCATCCTCCTCCTCCTCGTAGTCCTCCTCTTCATCCTCGTCCTCTTCATCCTCGTCCTCCTCCTCCTCCTCATCCTCCTCCTCGTAGTCCTCCTCCTCATCCTCGTCCTCCAGAAATCTCTGCATAACTATGAGGCTTCAACATGCACTCAGTAACAGTCAGTTTGGTCACCTTTACCCGACACATAACATACTGTACCTGCCCCCCCTCCCCCCCCACACAATGCCATTTTGCACCGATACATACACAAGACATTCGTGGTTCGATCCCCGGTGCGAGTAGAAACACTAGGACGTGTTTCCTTAAGACACCTGTTGTCCATGTTCACCTAGTAGTAAAATAGGTACCTGGGTGTTGGTAGACTGGTGTGGGTCGCATCCTGGGGACAAAATTGACCTAATTTGCCCAAAATCCTCTGCATAACAAGTGGCTTTTTACATGGCAGTATGTCATTAATGTTAGCTATGGTCTGTATACCTTGTACATGTACTTACCTGGAGTTTACCTGGAGAGGGTTTCGGGGGTCAACGCCCCCGCGGCTCAGTCTGAGAACAGGCCTCATGGTGGATCAGGGTCTGATCAACCAGGCTGTTACTGCTAGCCACACGCAAGCTGACGAACGAACCACAGCCCAATTGGTCGGGTACTGACTTTAGGTGCCTGTCCAGTGCCTTCTTGAAGACAGTCAGGGGTCTAATGGTAATTCCCCCTTACGTATCCTGGGAGGCAATCGGACAGTCTTGGGCCCCGGACACTTATTGTGTTGTCTCTCAGTGTACTCGTGGCACCCTTGCTTTTCATCGGGGGAATGTTGCATCTCCTGCCGAGTCTTTTGCTCTCGTACGGAGTGATTTTCGTGTGTAGGTTTGGTACCAATTCCTAAAGGACCTTCCAAGTGCATCTCTCTTGCCTGGGTTTAAGGGTATACAGATTAAGGACCTTCAACCGTTCCCAGTAATTTGTCGTATACCCTGACACATTTTTAATTTCTTCAAGTTTCCCATATCCGAGAAGTTCAAATTTTTCCTCGTTGAACTTCATATTGTTTTGAGTGGCCCATTCGAAGATTTGGTTGGTGTCCGCTTGGAGTCTCGCAGTGTCTTCGATGGAGGTCACTGCCATGGTGATCCGGGTGTCATCCGCAAAGGAAGACACGGATCTATGGTTTACATCTCTATGTCAGAAATGAGGATGAGAAATAGAATGGGAGCGAGCACTGTGCTTTGTGGAACAGAGCTTTTAACCATGGCTACCTGGGACTTTATTCTGTTTACTATTACTCTTTGTGTTTTATTTTTCAGGAAGTTGTAGATCCATCTACCAACTTTTCCCGTTATTCCTTTATCATGCATTTTGTGCGCTATTACACCATGGTCACACTTGTCGAAAGCTTTTGCAAAGTCTGTGTATATTACATCTGTATTTTGTTTATCCTCTACAGTATCCAGGACCTTGTCATAGTGGTCCAGTAGCTGGGACAAGCAGGAGCAACCTGCTCTAAACCAGTGTTTCCCTGGGTCGTGTAATTGATGGGTATCTAGGTGGTCTGTAGTTCTTTGCAATTACTTTACTGTCACCTTTGTGGAGTGGGGCTATGTAGAAATAAAGATTATTATTATCCACGGCCATTTATTCTAAGACGCAGAGATGTCGTTTTTTACCAGGATATGGAGGCTGAGAACTCTGAATTCTTCCCAGTACCTGAGTACACACTTAAAACCTTCTACACCTGTGCACTCTCACCTAAGACATACTCTACCTGTGCACGTACAATACATTCGGGGCATTTTCACATAACAGACATTTTGAAACTATGCAATTATAGGCGAGTCGATGCTTGACCACCTTATTCACTTCACCAGTCATTAACACACAAGTACTTCACTATTACTCACTCAGCATCATTAACACACAAGTACTTCACTATTACTCACTCAGCATCATTAACACACAAGTACTTCACTATTACTCACTCAGCATCATCAACACACAAGTACTTCACTTTATTACCCACTGACTGTCATTCATGTCATCTTCTGAGCCAGAGTCAATTAGTCCAATTCGCATTTTACAATTCCGGCGCAAAATAAACTTTGATAATGAATGTCTTACTAAAAGTGGGCAGAGAGAGAGAGAGAGAGAGAGAGAGAGAGAGAGAGAGAGAGAGAGAGAGAGAGAAAGAGAGCCAAGAAGATCAACTGCCGCCTGGCCAGATGTCATTGTCAACACGGATGTTTCTCTTCTCCGCTTATATTAACAGCTTCCAGTGAAAGGCGCAATTATGCCCTGGCAAATAAAGTCATCAGGTCGCTAATGAATTCTATACAGAGATTTAATTAAAGCTAATTTTAAAATTGCTGGTCTTTCTTCTGAACTATGACATATTTCTGAATGTCTTATTTCTCTCTCTCTCTGTGCAATGTTGCAAAAACAACATTGCACAGCTCCTGATGACGCAATGAGAAATGTGAAAGTACTTGAACTGAAGATTCCCCCCCCCCCGGTGGCTTGTCTTGCATAATATATAATATAAGGGTTGCTGCTCTCCAAGCAGTTTCTAGACTCTTCCCTTCCCTTTATCCCTTCATAGAATCGTATTATAGTGTGACTTCTAAACTATTGTTTGGGGACCAAGAAATTGAATCGTGAGGGTGTGCAACAGGGAGACCCTCTCGCCCCCTTTCTATTCTGTCTGGTCATCAAGGAAGTCACAGAGGCGCTCTCTAGTGAGCTCAATATCTGGTTCTTGGATGATGGTACCCTAGCTGGCACAAAGATGGCTCGAAGATGGACAGTGATTACAAGCCTCACTTCCAGTCAGGCTTGGGGGGCTGGGAGTACGTAAATCCTCCTACATTGCCCTATCAGCTTTCCTGTCTTCTCCCATAGCATCAAACGAGTTAATAAAACATTCTTCCAGACAACCTCAGTAACTGAGCAGGAATACAGGACCCTAGTTACGCCAGTGCCATCACAGAATGGGGGAGACTCGCTGTTCCAGCACCAAAACCTAGTGCAGCACTGATCTACAAACAGTCAAGTTGGGGATGGCCCCATCGATGAAAAAATGCTTGCCAACATAGGGCTGTAACATCAGACAGGGAGACTGCCCGTCTCCAAGTTGTGAGTGCACATCACTCCGGGAACTTCCTCAAAACAGTTCCCATTTCGTCAATGGGAACACGCCTCAATCCTAAGACGGGCGTACTGCAGTGGCTTTGCGCCTTGCTGCCCCAATTCACACAGAATATACGTGTATTTGCGATGATGCGCAAGCCGATCAATACGGTCTACATGGTTTTAACTGTTCCAAAACCATGGGTTGGCATGGAAGACACAATGAAGTCAACGACATCATAAAGAGAACCCTTGCTACAGCTGGATGCCCAGCCAAGAGAGCCCCCCAATCACTAGCAGCCAATAACCACAACCCAGCAAACCGCCCCGATGGGATCACCATCTGTCCTTAGAAGAATGGCATGTTCTTAGCATGGGCCTATGTGTGTGTGTGTCCACGCTGGCTGATACCTACATCCATCATGGTGTCAGGCGACAGGGAGGAGGTGCTGATCACAGGGAGGAGTACAAGATCGTTAAGTACAGGGACATAAACCAACAGTATCAATTTGTCCCAGTGGGATCAGAGACCTTGGGATCATGGGGAAATAAAAATGCCACACGTTTCCTTAAAGAATTGGATTCCAGACTCATCGACACCACCAGGGACCCAAGGGCAGCCACTTTCGTGTTCCAGCACCTCAGCGTGGCCATCTAGAAGGAAAATGAATGCTGCATACTGGGCTCGTATCTGGCTTTAGAGGAAACTGGAGGAGATTCATAATCTTTGATATATTGTACAAATGTATTCATGCTTGTGTTTTCTGTCAATGTATTCTATTAATAAAGTTCACATAGAATATAGGGGGTGGTAGAAGAAAATATTCCAACAGCTCCTGGGAGACCTTGAGTTTTCCCTGAGGTACGTTTATTGTCTTCTCTAAGGATAAGGGTCTCCAGTAAAGTTCTGGAGGTGGTACCTTTAATAATAATAATAATATATATATATATATATATATATATATATATATATATATCAAAATATATATATATATATATATAATATATATATATATATATATATATATATATATATATATATATATATATATATATATATATATATATATATATAAAGACAAGCCACGGAAGGGGGGGGGAATCTTCAGCTCAAGTACTTTCACAATTCTCAATGAGTCATCAGGAGCTGTGCAATGTTGCAAGGACAGCAACAGGAGAAATAGAGTAAGTTTTTTCCGAGTATGGTAGCACGGTGGCACCATCATCTGACTGAGGGAGAGGCGCCAGCGGAGTGCCACACCCCACCCCATATAAGATCGGGTGGAGTACCCCACAGTTTGCAGATAGCATGGGGTAAAATAACTAGGAGATAGTTAATAGCCAGACCTAAGCTTCTAACCACTGGGAAGAGGTCATGTGAAATAAGTTACATTACAATAGTGGATCATTTACATACTGAATGCAGCTAATGTGAGCAACCTTCTAGCTAATGAAATAGAGGGAATAAATCCCTCAAAGGACCCCCAATGAAAATAAGTCACTCTGACTTTTTTAGGTTATCCCAGGTTCTCTACACATATGCTGCTATGTACGATAATCTATGTAACTGTATTTGTGTATACCTGAATAAACTTACTTAGGTTATCCCAGGTTCTCTACACATATGCTGCTATGTACGATAATCTATGTAACTGTATTTGTGTATACCTGAATAAACTTACTTACATTTGGTCAACCAGTGTCGCAGAACATTCCAGAATATTAAGTAAATAATTTCTGTCAATTAATATGCTTATGTGAATTCTTATCAGGCTTTTCTTTCTTATAATAATCAGGCAATTCCTGATTTTTGAACACCATTACTATAATTATCCACTAGCATCCGCTAATATCATTACAATATTACTAACCTAATTCAATAAATCACTAAACTAGTTGGAATCGCCATGTTGAAATCAACTATGTGTACCTTGTACCGCTGTACCTAGATAGGTTAAGACCTCAATAGGTCACTCTGCATTTCTTTTGGGCAATTCCAGGATGATCACACATGTGCACTCATACCTAAATAAGCCACAATGCCTACTTCCTTACGACTGATGTTATATCGCTCAAGTTGCAGTCTGTGATAAATGGTTTAAAAACCCGACAAGTTGAAGATTGAGACACTTATGCAACGTATGGGAATCTTTATTAAGGAAACGTTTCGCCACACAGTGGCTTCATCAGTCCAATACAAAGTAGAAAGGTGTAAGGAGAGGAGGAATTTGAGGTAATCAGTCCCTCAGCCTGGAGTCGATGTGTTCAGTCCATCAATCTTGTAGAATGTACAGCACAGGGCCGTAGAAGTGACTTATATACTGTAGTCAGGTGAGGCGAAGCAGGAGGCGGGGTCATAATGGAACCATCCACTAGTGTAAGTAGGTCTTGGACTAGTGTTTGAACTGATGAAGCCACTTTGTGGCGAAACGTTTCCTCAATAAAGAGTCCCATATGTTGGTTGTCTCAATCGTCAACTTGTCGATTTTTAAACCATTTATCACATCTGTCAGACACTGCAACATCATGGAATTTTGATAGAAAGAATATCAAAACGTGTCCAACAGTTGGACGAAGACCTATTTAGATTAATGGATGGTAGGTATCACTATGACCCCGCCTCCTATAAATAACAAAAAGGCACAATACCAAGTCTGGAACGATACACAAATAACCCGCACATAAAAGAGAGAAGCTTACGACGACGTTTTGGTCCGACTTGGACCATTGACAAAGTCACACTAACCAGAGGTGGAGCAGGACGGCTATATATAGGCAGGAAGAGGTGGTGGTAGTAGTAGTAGTAGTAGTACAAGAATAGTATATAATACCGACAGGATGAAATGACACATGCACAACGTCTGGTTGTCTTTGTTGTGGACGTTTCGCCATCCAGTGGCTGGCTGGATGGCGAAACGTCTACGGTGGGGATGCCCGGGTGTTGTGCATGTGTCATTTCATCCTGTCGGTATTATATACAATTCTTGTACTACTACTACTACTACTACTACCTCCACCTCTTCCTGCCTATATATAGCCGTCCTGCTCCACCTCTGTTAGTGTGACTTTGTCAATGGTCCAAGTCGGACCGAAACGTCGTCGTAAGCTTCTCTATATATATATATATATATATATATATATATATATATATATATATATATATATATATATATATATATATATATATATATATATATGTCGTGCCGAATATGTAAAACTGGTCAATTAGCAAGAACTCATTTAAAATTAAGTCCTTTCTGAAATTTTCTCTTATACGTTTAAAGATATATTTTTTTCATTAATGTTAATGTAAAAATTTTTAATTTTGCACCAAAAGAATCTTAGAAAACTTACCTAACCTTATTATAACAAGAGCAATTTATTTTAGCCTAACCCAACTAAATATATTTTAGATTTGTTTACAATAATTTAATACTAAACAAACACAGTGAAATATATTTTTTTCGTTAGGTTCAGAATGATTTTGGCGAAATTATTGCATACACAAATTTTCGCTTGTCCTATATGGCAAGATGAGCGTTGCTATTTAAGCCAAGATCGCAAGTTCTGCCTATTCGGCACGACATATATATATATATATATATATATATATATATATATATATATATATATATATATATATATATATATATATATATATATATATATATATATAGTACGAAAGGTGAAACTGACAAATACAGCAGTGGAAATTGTTGGTTGACTCAGAGGTTGTTACTACGGTACAGTAGGCTTATTGTAGGTTACACTAAATCTGCTGCTGAAACTACTAGTTTAGCTTGACTATGGATATACAAAAGTCCTAAGAAATTGTCGCGTTTAGCTAAATATATCTCAGATTATATTATATGTCATCAGTTACAAGCCTAATTTAGGACACTCAAAAAATGAGTATATTATTTTCACTAATACGAAGCTTCGATACATCATAAATTATTATAGTGTCTCTAGAGTCGTCAACAGATGAACACTCAAGTATATATCAAGACAGTAACTCTAACGTTAACCACAAACTTTGTATTTATTTCGACCATCGTTTTTACGAAGTCGTAATAACACGATTGCAAACAACACGGAACGGGTGGGATCTTGAATCCATGGCAAGTGTGTCCTAAAACTCAAAGGCCAGTGCGTTAACCACTGGGCTACCTGGCTGTAGGCGAAAGAAAAACGAAAGTTTCTCTTTTATAAATTTAGTAATTTATACAGGAGAAGGGGTTACTAGCCCCTTGCTCCCGGCAGTGTTTTAGTCGCCTCTTACAACACGCATGGCTTACGGAGGAAGAATTCTGTTCCACTTCCCCATGGAGATAAGAGGAAATAAACAAGAACAAGAAGTTCTTGCTAGTAAGAAAATAGAAGAAAACCCAGAGGGGTGTGTATATATATGCTTGTACATGTATATATATATGTGTAGTGTGACCTAAGTGTAAGTAGAAGTAGCAAGACGTACCTGAAACCTTGCATGTTTATGAGACAGAAAAAAGACACCAGCAATCCTACCATCATGTAAAACAATTACAGGCTTTCGTTTTACACTCACTTGGCAGGACGGTAGTACCTCCCTGGGTGGTTGCTGTCTACCAACCTACTACCACAGGACGGTAGTACCTCCCTGGGTGGTTGCTGTCTACCAACCTACTACCACAGGACGGTAGTACCTCCCTGGGTGGTTGCTGTCTACTAACCTACTACCACAGGATGGTAGTACCTCCCTGGGTGGTTGCTGTCTACCAGCCTACTACCACAGGACGGTAGTACCTCCCTGGGTGGTTGCTGTCTACCAACCTACTACCACAGGACGGTAGTACCTTTCTGGGTGGTTGCTGTCTACCAACCTACTACCACAGGACGGTAGTACCTCCCTGGGTGGTTGCTGTCTACCAACCTACTACCACAGGACGGTAGTACCTCCCTGGGTGGTTGCTGTCTACCAACCTACTACCACAGGACGGTAGTACCTCCCTGGGTGGTTGCTGTCTACCAACCTACTACCACAGGACGGTAGTACCTCCCTGGGTGGTTGCTGTCTACCAACCTACTACCACAGGACGGTAGTACCTCCCTGGGTGGTTGCTGTCTACCAACCTACTACCACAGGACGGTAGTACCTCCCTGGGTGGTTGCTGTCTACCAACCTACTACCACAGGACGGTAGTACCTCCCTGGGTGGTTGCTGTCTACCAACCTACTACCACAGGACGGTAGTACCTCCCTGGGTGGTTGCTGTCTACCAACCTACTACCACAGGACGGTAGTACCTCCCTGGGTGGTTGCTGTCTACCAACCTACTACCACAGGACGGTAGTACCTCCCTGGGTGGTTGCTGTCTACCAACCTACTACCACAGGACGGTAGTACCTCCCTGGGTGGTTGCTGTCTACCAACCTACTACCACAGGACGGTAGTACCTCCCTGGGTGGTTGCTGTCTACCAACCTACTACCACAGGACGGTAGTACCTCCCTGGGTGGTTGTTGTCTACCAACCTACTACCACAGGACGGTAGTACCTCCCTGGGTGGTTGCTGTCTACCAACCTACTACCACAGGACGGTAGTACCTCCCTGGGTGGTTGCTGTCTACCAACCTACTACCACAGGACGGTAGTACCTCCCTGGGTGGTTGCTGTCTACCAACCTACTACCACAGGACGGTAGTACCTCCCTGGGTGGTTGCTGTCTACCAACCTACTACCACAGGACGGTAGTACCTCCCTGGGTGGTTGCTGTCTACCAACCTACTACCACAGAACGGTAGTACCTCCCTGGGTGGTTGCTGTCTACCAACCTACTACCACAGGACGGTAGTACCTCCCTGGGAGGTTGCTGTCTACCAACCTACTACCACAGGACGGTAGTACCTCCCTGGGAGGTTGCTGTCTACCAACCTACTACCACAGGACGGTAGTACCTCCCTGGGTGGTTGCTGTCTACCAACCTACTACCACAGGACGGTAGTACCTCCCTGGGTGGTTGCTGTCTACCAACCTACTACCACAGGACGGTAGTACCTCCCTGGGTGGTTGCTGTCTACCAACCTACTACCACAGGACGGTAGTACCTCCCTGGGAGGTTGCTGTCTACCAACCTACTACCACAGGACGGTAGTACCTCCCTGGGTGGTTGCTGTCTACCAACCTACTACCACAGGACGGTAGTACCTCCCTGGGAGGTTGCTGTCTACCAACCTACTACCACAGGACGGTAGTACCTCCCTGGGTGGTTGCTGTCTACCAACCTACTACCACAGGACGGTAGTACCTCCCTGGGAGGTTGCTGTCTACCAACCTACTACCACAGGACGGTAGTACCTCCCTGGGAGGTTGCTGTCTACCAACCTACTACCACAGGACGGTAGTACCTCCCTGGGAGGTTGCTGTCTACCAACCTACTACCACAGGACGGTAGTACCTCCCTGGGTGGTTGCTGTCTACCAACCTACTACCACAGGACGGTAGTACCTCCCTGGGTGGTTGCTGTCTACCAACCTACTACCACAGGACGGTAGTACCTCCCTGGGAGGTTGCTGTCTACCAACCTACTACCACAGGACGGTAGTACCTCCCTGGGAGGTTGCTGTCTACCAACCTACTACCACAGGACGGTAGTACCTCCCTGGGTGGTTGCTGTCTACCAACCTACTACCACAGGACGGTAGTACCTCCCTGGGTGGTTGTTGTCTACCAACCTACTACCACAGGACGGTAGTACCTCCCTGGGTGGTTGCTGTCTACCAACCTACTACCACAGGACGGTAGTACCTCCCTGGGTGGTTGCTGTCTACCAACCTACTACCACAGGACGGTAGTACCTCCCTGGGTGGTTGTTGTCTACCAACCTACTACCACAGGACGGTTGTACCTCCCTGGGTGGTTGCTGTCTACCAACCTACTACCACAGGACGGTAGTACCTCCCTGGGTGGTTGCTGTCTACCAACCTACTACCACAGGACGGTAGTACCTCCCTGGGTGGTTGCTGTCTACCAACCTACTACCACAGGACGGTAGTACCTCCCTGGGTGGTTGCTGTCTACCAACCTACTACCACAGGACGGTAGTACCTCCCTGGGTGGTTGCTGTCTACCAACCTACTACCACAGGACGGTAGTACCTCCCTGGGTGGTTGCTGTCTACCAACCTACTACCACAGGACGGTAGTACCTCCCTGGGTGGTTGCTGTCTACCAACCTACTACCACAGGACGGTAGTACCTCCCTGGGTGGTTGCTGTCTACCAACCTACTACCACAGGACGGTAGTACCTCCCTGGGTGGTTGCTGTCTACCAACCTACTACCACAGGACGGTAGTACCTCCCTGGGTGGTTGCTGTCTACCAACCTACTACCACAGGACGGTAGTACCTCCCTGGGTGGTTGCTGTCTACCAACCTACTACCACAGGACGGTAGTACCTCCCTGGGTGGTTGCTGTCTACCAACCTACTACCACAGGACGGTAGTACCTCCCTGGGTGGTTGCTGTCTACCAACCTACTACCACAGGACGGTAGTACCTCCCTGGGTGGTTGCTGTCTACCAACCTACTACCACAGGACGGTAGTACCTCCCTGGGTGGTTGCTGTCTACCAACCTACTACCACAGGACGGTAGTACCTCCCTGGGTGGTTGCTGTCTACCAACCTACTACCACAGGACGGTAGTACCTCCCTGGGAGGTTGCTGTCTACCAACCTACTACCACAGGACGGTAGTACCTCCCTGGGTGGTTGCTGTCTACCAACCTACTACCACAGGACGGTAGTACCTCCCTGGGTGGTTGCTGTCTACCAACCTACTACCACAGGACGGTAGTACCTCCCTGGGTGGTTGCTGTCTACCAACCTACTACCACAGGACGGTAGTACCTCCCTGGGTGGTTGCTGTCTACCAACCTACTACCACAGGACGGTAGTACCTCCCTGGGTGGTTGCTGTCTACCAACCTACTACCACAGGACGGTAGTACCTCCCTGGGTGGTTGCTGTCTACCAACCTACTACCACAGGACGGTAGTACCTCCCTGGGTGGTTGCTGTCTACCAACCTACTACCACAGGACGGTAGTACCTCCCTGGGTGGTTGCTGTCTACCAACCTACTACCACAGGACGGTAGTACCTCCCTGGGTGGTTGCTGTCTACCAACCTACTACCACAGGACGGTAGTACCTCCCTGGGTGGTTGCTGTCTACCAACCTACTACCACAGGACGGTAGTACCTCCCTGGGTGGTTGCTGTCTACCAACCTACTACCACAGGACGGTAGTACCTCCCTGGGTGGTTGCTGTCTACCAACCTACTACCACAGGACGGTAGTACCTCCCTGGGTGGTTGCTGTCTACCAACCTACTACCACAGGACGGTAGTACCTCCCTGGGTGGTTGCTGTCTACCAACCTACTACCACAGGACGGTAGTACCTCCCTGGGTGGTTGCTGTCTACCAACCTACTACCACAGGACGGTAGTACCTCCCTGGGTGGTTGTTGTCTACCAACCTACTACCACAGGACGGTAGTACCTCCCTGGGTGGTTGCTGTCTACCAACCTACTACCACAGGACGGTAGTACCTCCCTGGGTGGTTGTTGTCTACCAACCTACTACCACAGGACGGTAGTACCTCCCTGGGTGGTTGCTGTCTACCAACCTACTACCACAGGACGGTAGTACCTCCCTGGGTGGTTGCTGTCTACCAACCTACTGAAGAATTGATTATTATTATTATAATAAAAAAAGAAGCGCTAAGCCACAAGGACTATACAGTCTGAAGAATTGAGACACTTATGCAACACATGGGAATTTTTATTGAAGAAACGTTTCGCCACACAGTGGCTTCATCAGTCCAATACAAAGTAGAAGTGGGTAAAGAGAGTAGAAGTTTGAGGTAATCAGTCCCTCAACCTGGAATCGATGTGTTCAGTCCATCACTCTTGTAGGAAGTGCAGCGTAGGGCCAGAGAGGTGGCTTATATACTGCGGTAGTATCTCCCTGGGCGGCTGCTGTCTACCAGCCTACTACCTAGGATATGGTAGTAGTAGTAGGAGTAGTTTACCTGGAGAGAGTTCCGGGGGTCAACGCCCCCGCGGCCCGGTCTGTGACCAGGCTTCCTGGTGGATCAGAGCCTGATTAACCAGGCTGTTGCTGCTGGCTGCATAGTGACATAAGTTGTAGTAGTAGTAGAAATACAATATGGTAGAGCAATTAATTCGTACATGAGTGAAAGGATATAAAAGCTATTACTTGGGTAACATAAAAATAGGTTGGACAAATATAGACTGGAAAGAGGCAGGTTGTTTCATGTTCACTCTTTGTAATGTGCTTTATGTAGTATAACAGGAGAGACTGTGATGGCA
Source organism: Cherax quadricarinatus (assembly GCF_038502225.1). NCBI lineage: Eukaryota > Metazoa > Arthropoda > Malacostraca > Decapoda > Parastacidae > Cherax > Cherax quadricarinatus. The sequence continues at coordinate 26,798 of NW_027198905.1, forward strand.
GGGTTTACTGTTTTCAGGAGGATTCTTGCTAAGACTTCAGAGATGGTGAAGCTGCCGTTGTTTTGTTTAATTGTATTCGAAACAGCGATCAGTGCTGATTCGAGGCACTTGCGTCTGCGGAAATTAGTTTCTTTGATCACTAATTGGGCGTCTCTGAATTTCATGAGATGATTGGTGGAATTTCGGTGTTGTACACAGGCGTTGTTCAAGTTATCGTTCCTACATGCGTAAATGTGTTCATTGAGGCGGGTGTCGAGGTTTCTTGCTGTTTCACCTACGTAAATCTTGTCACAGCCTCCACAGGGTATAGTGTAAACTCCTGCGTTGACTGGTTCGTGGTGCTTTGATTTTGTCCTGGTTAGATCCTTTATTGAAGTGCTAGAAGCGATGGCGACTCTGGTGTTAGCTTGTGAAAGTACTTTAGAAACGTTCAGTGCAACCTGGCTGTTGGGAAGAATTATAACTTTGTTGGGAGTGGTGTTGGTGCGTGGAGAATTAATAGCTTGATAAAGCTCCTGGAGAGCGAAACGTTGCCACAATAAAATGTCACATTAGTTGCACTTATGTCCTTTTATTTTACATATTGTCGGTAATTCTATCAACTTTATTACACACACACACATTATATATATATATATATATATATATATATATATATATATATATATATATATATATATATATATATATATATATATATATATATATATATATATATATATATAGATGTTATGTGTCTTACTCTCACGGTATTATATACACACACACACACACACACATTCTGAGGACATGTACATAACCTTCACGACTACGACAACTACTACTACAACTAACCCATCTCTTTGGGAAGGACCTACTTCCACTTGGGAATCCCGCCAACCAGTGAATTTGCCCTCTTCTGCTACATATATATATATATATATATATATATATATATATATATATATATATATATATATATATATATATGTACTGTTTCTAATGCTTGACACAAGAGACGAACAGTGTGGTCAATTTCTCCCTTCAAATTAGTCTTTGCTTATTTTACTGGCTAAATTTATGTGTGAATTACTGAACAGTGAGCTGAAGCTCACAAGAACTGCATATTAATTCCCTTCACTCTGAGTCCCAATAGGACGACAAATAATTCAGTTTGCATGACAATGATATATGAATAACGGCAGAATTTATGAAATGAAAATACAAATGCAGTTTTTACACACTTCATTAAGGACAACTTTTGTCTTGCACAATATACTTTTTCAGTCCTTGTATTGATAAAGCCGCTGGATGGCGAAAAGACTACAAATAAAAATACCCAGATGTTGCATGTGTCTGATTGTTCATGTTGTCGGGAATGTCTATCACTCAGGTGTAACAATCAGACGCAGAAGAAAAAAATATTGTTTCGTAGTTGGCCACGATATTTCGCTCAGCTTTAAAGAATAAAAAGTCACAATACCGCGGCTGAAACAATACGAGAATGAAACCTTTGACGACGTTTCGGTCCGTCATAATTAAATTCAGTTTGAAAATGTTGCAAGAGGTTTAGTTATTTGCTCTCTTACGGCCTCCAACACTATTGCTAAAACAGACGTTTGTCAAAAAACGTCAGTGGACGTTTATAATTAGCCTCTAGGATCACATTTGTTTAACAAAGGTATCGCTCATGAACTGAGACACTTGTGCAACACATGGGAATCTTTATTGAAGAAACGTTTCACCACACAGTGGCTTCATCAGTCCAATACAAAGTAGAAATGGGTAAGGAGAGGAGGAGTTTGAGGCAATCAGTCCCTCAGCCTGGAATCGATGTGTTCAGTCCATCAATCTTGTAGGAAGTGCAGCGTAGGGTCAGAGAGGTGGCTAATATACTGCAGTCAGACGAGTCGAAGCATGAGGAGGCGGGATCACAGTGGGACCTGCCACTAATGTAAGTACTGCCTGAAGACGGTCACCCAGCAGTACTGCCTGAAGACGGTCACCCAGCAGTACTGCCTGAAGACGGTCACCCAGCAGTACTGCCTCAAGACGGTCACCCAGCAGTACTGCCTGAAGACGGTCACCCAGCAGTACTGCCTGAAGACGGTCACCCAGCAGTACTGCCTGAAGACGGTCACCCAGCAGTACTGCCTCAAGACGGTCACCCAGCAGTACTGCCTCAAGACGGTCACCCAGCAGTACTGCCTCAAGACGGTCACCCAGCAGTACTGCCTCAAGACGGTCACACAGCAGTACTGCCTCAAGACGGTCACCCAGCAGTACTGCCTCAAGACGGTCACACAGCAGTACTGCCTCAAGACGGTCACACAGCAGTACTGCCTCAAGACGGTCACCCAGCAGTACTGCCTCAAGACGGTCACCCAGCAGTACTGCCTCAAGACGGTCACCCAGCAGTACTGCCTCAAGACGGTCACCCAGCAGTACTGCCTCAAGACGGTCACCCAGCAGTACTGCCTCAAGACGGTCACCCAGCAGTACTGCCTCAAGACGGTCACACAGCAGTACTGCCTCAAGACGGTCACCCAGCAGTACTGCCTCAAGACGGTCACCCAGCAGTACTGCCTCAAGACGGTCACCCAGCAGTACTGCCTCAAGACGGTCACCCAGCAGTACTGCCTCAAGACGGTCACCCAGCAGTACTGCCTCAAGACGGTCACCCAGCAGTACTGCCTCAAGACGGTCACCCAGCAGTACTGCCTCAAGACGGTCACCCAGCAGTACTGCCTCAAGACGGTCACCCAGCAGTACTGCCTCAAGACGGTCACCCAGCAGTACTGCCTCAAGACGGTCACCCAGCAGTACTGCCTCAAGACGGTCACACAGCAGTACTGCCTCAAGACGGTCACACAGCAGTACTGCCTCAAGACGGTCACCCAGCAGTACTGTCTCAAGACGGTCACCCAGCAGTACTGCCTCAAGACGGTCACCCAGCAGTACTGCCTCAAGACGGTCACCCAGCAGTACTGCCTGAAGACGGTCACACAGCAGTACTGCCTCAAGACGGTCACCCAGCAGTACTGCCTCAAGACGGTCACCCAGCAGTACTGCCTCAAGACGGTCACACAGCAGTACTGCCTAAAGACGGTCACCCAGCAGTACTGCCTCAAGACGGTCACCCAGCAGTACTGCCTGAAGACGGTCACCCAGCAGTACTGCCTGAAGACGATCACCCAGCAGTACTGCCTGAAGACGGTCACACAGCAGTACTGCCTCAAGACGGTCACCCAGCAGTACTGCCTCAAGACGGTCACCCAGCAGTACTGCCTCAAGACGGTCACCCAGCAGTACTGTCTCAAGACGGTCACCCAGCAGTACTGTCTCAAGACGGTCACCCAGCAGTACTGTCTCAAGACGGTCACCCAGCAGTACTGTCTCAAGACGGTCACCCAGCAGTACTGTCTCAAGACGGTCACCCAGCAGTACTGTCTCAAGACGGTCACCCAGCAGTACTGTCTCAAGACGGTCACCCAGCAGTACTGTCTCAAGACGGTCACCCAGCAGTACTGTCTCAAGACGGTCACCCAGCAGTACTGTCTCAAGACGGTCACCCAGCAGTACTGTCTCAAGACGGTCACCCAGCAGTACTGTCTCAAGACGGTCACCCAGCAGTACTGCCTCAAGACGGTCACCCAGCAGTACTGTCTCAAGACGGTCACCCAGCAGTACTGTCTCAAGACGGTCACCCAGCAGTACTGCCTCAAGACGGTCACCCAGCAGTACTGCCTCAAGACGGTCACCCAGCAGTACTGCCTCAAGACGGTCACCCAGCAGTACTGCCTCAAGACGGTCACCCAGCAGTACTGCCTCAAGACGGTCACCCAGCAGTACTGCCTCAAGACGGTCACCCAGCAGTACTGCCTCAAGACGGTCACCCAGCAGTACTGCCTCAAGACGGTCACCCAGCAGTACTGCCTCAAGACGGTCACCCAGCAGTACTGCCTCAAGACGGTCACCCAGCAGTACTGCCTCAAGACGGTCACCCAGCAGTACTGCCTCAAGACGGTCACACAGCAGTACTGCCTCAAGACGGTCACACAGCAGTACTGCCTCAAGACGGTCACCCAGCAGTACTGTCTCAAGACGGTCACCCAGCAGTACTGCCTCAAGACGGTCACCCAGCAGTACTGCCTCAAGACGGTCACCCAGCAGTACTGCCTGAAGACGGTCACACAGCAGTACTGCCTCAAGACGGTCACCCAGCAGTACTGCCTCAAGACGGTCACCCAGCAGTACTGCCTCAAGACGGTCACACAGCAGTACTGCCTAAAGACGGTCACCCAGCAGTACTGCCTCAAGACGGTCACCCAGCAGTACTGCCTGAAGACGGTCACCCAGCAGTACTGCCTGAAGACGATCACCCAGCAGTACTGCCTGAAGACGGTCACACAGCAGTACTGCCTCAAGACGGTCACCCAGCAGTACTGCCTCAAGACGGTCACCCAGCAGTACTGCCTCAAGACGGTCACCCAGCAGTACTGTCTCAAGACGGTCACCCAGCAGTACTGTCTCAAGACGGTCACCCAGCAGTACTGTCTCAAGACGGTCACCCAGCAGTACTGTCTCAAGACGGTCACCCAGCAGTACTGTCTCAAGACGGTCACCCAGCAGTACTGTCTCAAGACGGTCACCCAGCAGTACTGTCTCAAGACGGTCACCCAGCAGTACTGTCTCAAGACGGTCACCCAGCAGTACTGTCTCAAGACGGTCACCCAGCAGTACTGTCTCAAGACGGTCACCCAGCAGTACTGTCTCAAGACGGTCACCCAGCAGTACTGTCTCAAGACGGTCACCCAGCAGTACTGCCTCAAGACGGTCACCCAGCAGTACTGTCTCAAGACGGTCACCCAGCAGTACTGTCTCAAGACGGTCACCCAGCAGTACTGCCTCAAGACGGTCACCCAGCAGTACTGCCTCAAGACGGTCACCCAGCAGTACTGCCTCAAGACGGTCACCCAGCAGTACTGCCTCAAGACGGTCACCCAGCAGTACTGCCTCAAGACGGTCACCCAGCAGTACTGCCTCAAGACGGTCACCCAGCAGTACTGCCTCAAGACGGTCACCCAGCAGTACTGCCTCAAGACGGTCACCCAGCAGTACTGCCTCAAGACGGTCACCCAGCAGTACTGCCTCAAGACGGTCACCCAGCAGTACTGCCTCAAGACGGTCACCCAGCAGTACTGCCTCAAGACGGTCACCCAGCAGTACTGCCTCAAGACGGTCACCCAGCAGTACTGCCTCAAGACGGTCACCCAGCAGTACTGCCTCAAGACGGTCACCCAGCAGTACTGCCTCAAGACGGTCACCCAGCAGTACTGCCTCAAGACGGTCACCCAGCAGTACTGCCTCAAGACGGTCACCCAGCAGTACTGCCTCAAGACGGTCACCCAGCAGTACTGCCTCAAGACGGTCACCCAGCAGTACTGCCTCAAGACGGTCACCCAGCAGTACTGCCTGAAGACGGTCACCCAGCAGTACTGCCTCAAGACGGTCACCCAGCAGTACTGCCTGAAGACGGTCACCCAGCAGTACTGCCTCAAGACGGTCACCCAGCAGTACTGCCTCAAGACGGTCACACAGCAGTACTGCCTCAAGACGGTCACACAGCAATACTGCCTCAAGACGGTCACACAGCAGTACTGCCTCAAGACGGTCACACAGCAGTACTGTCTCAAGACGGTCACCCAGCAGTACTGCCTCAAGACGGTCACACAGCAGTACTGCCTCAAGACGGTCACACAGCAGTACTGCCTGAAGACGGTCACCCAGCAGTACTGCCTCAAGACGGTCACCCAGCAGTACTGCCTCAAGACGGTCACCCAGCAGTACTGCCTCAAGACGGTCACACAGCAGTACTGCCTCAAGACGGTCACACAGCAGTACTGCCTCAAGACGGTCACCCAGCAGTACTGCCTCAAGACGGTCACCCAGCAGTACTGCCTTAAGACGGTCACCCAGCAGTACTGCCTCAAGACGGTCACCCAGCAGTACTGCCTGAAGACGGTCACACAGCAGTACTGCCTCAAGACGGTCACCCAGCAGTACTGCCTCAAGACGGTCACCCAGCAGTACTGCCTCAAGACGGTCACACAGCAGTACTGCCTGAAGACGGTCACCCAGCAGTACTGCCTCAAGACGGTCACCCAGCAGTACTGCCTCAAGACGGTCACCCAGCAGTACTGCCTGAAGACGGTCACCCAGCAGTACTGCCTGAAGACGGTCACACAGCAGTACTGCCTCAAGACGGTCACCCAGCAGTACTGCCTCAATACGGTCACCCAGCAGTACTGCCTCAAGACGGTCACCCAGCAGTACTGTCTCAAGACGGTCACCCAGCAGTACTGTCTCAAGACGGTCACCCAGCAGTACTGTCTCAAGACGGTCACCCAGCAGTACTGTCTCAAGACGGTCACCCAGCAGTACTGTCTCAAGACGGTCACCCAGCAGTACTGTCTCAAGACGGTCACCCAGCAGTACTGTCTCAAGACGGTCACCCAGCAGTACTGTCTCAAGACGGTCACCCAGCAGTACTGTCTCAAGACGGTCACCCAGCAGTACTGTCTCAAGACGGTCACCCAGCAGTACTGTCTCAAGACGGTCACCCAGCAGTACTGTCTCAAGACGGTCACCCAGCAGTACTGTCTCAAGACGGTCACCCAGCAGTACTGTCAAGACGGTCACCCAGCAGTACTGTCTCAAGACGGTCACCCAGCAGTACTGCCTCAAGACGGTCACCCAGCAGTACTGCCTCAAGACGGTCACCCAGCAGTACTGCCTGAAGACGGTCACCCAGCAGTACTGTCTCAAGACGGTCACCCAGCAGTACTGTCTCAAGACGGTCACCCAGCAGTACTGTCTCAAGACGGTCACCCAGCAGTACTGTCTCAAGACGGTCACCCAGCAGTACTGTCTCAAGACGGTCACCCAGCAGTACTGCCTCAAGACGGTCACCCAGCAGTACTGCCTGAAGACGGTCACCCAGCAGTACTGTCTCAAGACGGTCACCCAGCAGTACTGTCTCAAGACGGTCACCCAGCAGTACTGTCTCAAGACGGTCACCCAGCAGTACTGTCAAGACGGTCACCCAGCAGTACTGTCTCAAGACGGTCACCCAGCAGTACTGCCTCAAGACGGTCACCCAGCAGTACTGCCTCAAGACGGTCACCCAGCAGTACTGCCTGAAGACGGTCACCCAGCAGTACTGCCTCAAGACGGTCACACAGCAGTACTGCCTCAAGACGGTCACCCAGCAGTACTGCCTCAAGACGGTCACCCAGCAGTACTGTCTCAAGACGGTCACCCAGCAGTACTGTCTCAAGACGGTCACCCAGCAGTACTGTCTCAAGACGGTCACCCAGCAGTACTGTCTCAAGACGGTCACACAGCAGTACTGCCTCAAGACGGTCACCCAGCAGTACTGCCTCAAGACGGTCACCCAGCAGTACTGCCTCAAGACGGTCACCCAGCAGTACTGCCTCAAGACGGTCACCCAGCAGTACTGCCTCAAGACGGTCACCCAGCAGTACTGCCTCAAGACGGTCACCCAGCAGTACTGCCTCAAGACGGTCACCCAGCAGTACTGCCTCAAGACGGTCACCCAGCAGTACTGCCTCAAGACGGTCACCCAGCAGTACTGCCTCAAGACGGTCACCCAGCAGTACTGCCTCAAGACGGTCACCCAGCAGTACTGCCTCAAGACGGTCACCCAGCAGTACTGCCTCAAGACGGTCACCCAGCAGTACTGCCTCAAGACGGTCACCCAGCAGTACTGCCTCAAGACGGTCACACAGCAGTACTGCCTCAAGACGGTCACACAGCAGTACTGCCTCAAGACGGTCACCCAGCAGTACTGCCTCAAGACGGTCACCCAGCAGTACTGCCTCAAGACGGTCACACAGCAGTACTGCCTCAAGACGGTCACCCAGCAGTATTGCCTCAAGACGGTCACCCAGCAGTACTGCCTCAAGACGGTCACCCAGCAGTACTGCCTCAAGACGGTCACCCAGCAGTACTGCCTCAAGACGGTCACCCAGCAGTACTGCCTCAAGACGGTCACCCAGCAGTACTGCCTCAAGACGGTCACCCAGCAGTACTGCCTCAAGACGGTCACCCAGCAGTACTGTCTCAAGACGGTCACCCAGCAGTACTGCCTCAAGACGGTCACACAGCAGTACTGCCTCAAGACGGTCACCCAGCAGTACTGCCTCAAGACGGTCACCCAGCAGTACTGCCTCAAGACGGTCACCCAGCAGTACTGTCTCAAGACGGTCACCCAGCAGTACTGTCTCAAGACGGTCACCCAGCAGTACTGCCTCAAGACGGTCACCCAGCAGTACTGCCTCAAGACGGTCACCCAGCAGTACTGTCTCAAGACGGTCACCCAGCAGTACTGCCTCAAGACGGTCACCCAGCAGTACTGCCTCAAGACGGTCACCCAGCAGTACTGTCTCAAGACGGTCACCCAGCAGTACTGCCTCAAGACGGTCACCCAGCAGTACTGCCTCAAGACGGTCACACAGCAGTACTGCCTCAAGACGGTCACCCAGCAGTACTGCCTCAAGACGGTCACCCAGCAGTACTGCCTCAAGACGGTCACCCAGCAGTACTGTCTCAAGACGGTCACCCAGCAGTACTGTCTCAAGACGGTCACCCAGCAGTACTGCCTCAAGACGGTCACCCAGCAGTACTGCCTCAAGACGGTCACCCAGCAGTACTGTCTCAAGACGGTCACCCAGCAGTACTGCCTCAAGACGGTCACCCAGCAGTACTGCCTCAAGACGGTCACACAGCAGCACTGCCTCAAGACGGTCACCCAGCAGTACTGCCTCAAGACGGTCACCCAGCAGTACTGCCTCAAGACGGTCACCCAGCAGTACTGTCTCAAGACGGTCACCCAGCAGTACTGTCTCAAGACGGTCACCCAGCAGTACTGCCTCAAGACGGTCACCCAGCAGTACTGCCTCAAGACGGTCACCCAGCAGTACTGTCTCAAGACGGTCACCCAGCAGTACTGCCTCAAGACGGTCACCCAGCAGTACTGCCTCAAGACGGTCACCCAGCAGTACTGTCTCAAGACGGTCACCCAGCAGTACTGCCTCAAGACGGTCACCCAGCAGTACTGCCTCAAGACGGTCACACAGCAGTACTGCCTCAAGACGGTCACCCAGCAGTACTGCCTCAAGACGGTCACCCAGCAGTACTGCCTCAAGACGGTCACCCAGCAGTACTGCCTCAAGACGGTCACACAGCAGTACTGCCTCAAGACGGTCACACAGCAGTACTGCCTCAAGACGGTCACCCAGCAGTACTGCCTCAAGACGGTCACCCAGCAGTACTGCCTCAAGACGGTCACACAGCAGTACTGCCTCAAGACGGTCACCCAGCAGTACTGCCTCAAGACGGTCACCCAGCAGTACTGCCTCAAGACGGTCACCCAGCAGTACTGCCTCAAGACGGTCACACAGCAGTACTGCCTCAAGACGGTCACACAGCAGTACTGCCTCAAGACGGTCACCCAGCAGTACTGCCTCAAGACGGTCACCCAGCAGTACTGCCTCAAGACGGTCACCCAGCAGTACTGCCTCAAGACGGTCACCCAGCAGTACTGCCTCAAGACGGTCACCCAGCAGTACTGCCTCAAGACGGTCACACAGCAGTACTGCCTCAAGACGGTCACACAGCAGTACTGCCTCAAGACGGTCACACAGCAGTACTGCCTCAAGACGGTCACCCAGCAGTACTGCCTCAAGACGGTCACACAGCAGTACTGCCTCAAGACGGTCACACAGCAGTACTGCCTCAAGACGGTCACCCAGCAGTACTGCCTCAAGACGGTCACACAGCAGTACTGCCTCAAGACGGTCACACAGCAGTACTGCCTCAAGACGGTCACCCAGCAGTACTGCCTCAAGACGGTCACACAGCAGTACTGCCTCAAGACGGTCACACAGCAGTACTGCCTCAAGACGGTCACCCAGCAGTACTGCCTCAAGACGGTCACACAGCAGTACTGCCTCAAGACGGTCACACAGCAGTACTGCCTCAAGACGGTCACCCAGCAGTACTGCCTCAAGACGGTCACACAGCAGTACTGCCTCAAGACGGTCACCCAGCAGTACTGCCTCAAGACGGTCACACAGCAGTACTGCCTCAAGACGGTCACCCAGCAGTACTGCCTCAAGACGGTCACACAGCAGTACTGCCTCAAGACGGTCACACAGCAGTACTGCCTCAAGACGGTCACCCAGCAGTACTGCCTCAAGACGGTCACCCAGCAGTACTGCCTCAAGACGGTCACCCACCAGTACTGCCTCAAGACGGTCACACAGCAGTACTGCCTCAAGACGGTCACACAGCAGTACTGCCTCAAGACGGTCACCCAGCAGTACTGCCTCAAGACGGTCACCCAGCAGTACTGCCTCAAGACGGTCACCCAGCAGTACTGCCTCAAGACGGTCACCCAGCAGTACTGCCTCAAGACGGTCACCCAGCAGTACTGCCTCAAGACGGTCACCCAGCAGTACTGCCTCAAGACGGTCACACAGCAGTACTGCCTCAAGACGGTCACACAGCAGTACTGCCTCAAGACGGTCACACAGCAGTACTGCCTCAAGACGGTCACCCAGCAGTACTGCCTCAAGACGGTCACCCAGCAGTACTGCCTGAAGACGGTCACCCAGCAGTACTGCCTCAAGACGGTCACCCAGCAGTACTGCCTGAAGACGGTCACCCAGCAGTTCTGCCTGAAGACGGTCACCCAGCAGTACTGCCTCACCATCTACCCCCCTCCCCCACCCACTCGCTGCCTCACGGATATATTAGTAGTTCACGACCACATTAACACTTCACATTCACATTACTAATTATAAGAAAATTGTATAAATTATTGCACAGCCGCCATCATGACTCATTAAACAGTATTATAATGATCTTGTGACTTAGTGTTAATATCTTCCTACTAACAGTTAGGCTAGAAATTTTCTTCTATTGCATTTCCTTTGATTTAATAGATGGATTATGTGACATGTTTCTCAAAAGAGGTTTTTTAAATGCATCGTATTTTCCAGGGAGGTTCATTCCTCTGCATTATACTGTGAGGTTCACAGTTAGGTTCAGATACCTTATTATTGAAGTTAGGAATACCTCTGATAGTTTTAGTGGACCTTAAAATAATTCTTTGGGATTCATTTTGTATTTGCTCTAAGTGCCGGAGAGATTTTCTTAAATATTAACACAGGTTCAACATCAT